>NC_137923.1:12004658-12067158 GCF_963457725.1 Sprattus sprattus
TCAAGATGGATTATAATATTTTAAGTATTATCTGATTTGATATTGGTGTATTAGTGTTATGTGAGCCCACTCCACCCAGGGCAGACAGGAGGATTGAAAAACACAGGAAGTCAGAGAGAAATGTCTTACTTAGAGAGAGTGGGCGCTGGTCTCTGTTAGTCCGTACAGGATCTTGTTGTGAGGGTTTGTTGTGATTATTGCAGCCAAAAGTGACTCAATTTGCTGCAGGGATTCTCAACAATTGCGGTTGAAATTACAGTGATTTTGAGATAAATAAATTCAGTCACAAATAACGCAGGAATTTAATTTAAAAAAAAAAAAAATTTGCATTAGCAAAATCGTCTGTGCAAAAAAGACACGACGAATTGGCATTGTGCGCTCCACTGTGGTTCCACTGCTGTTCGGAGTCACGGCTGAACAGAGGAAGACTCAACTCACACGCGTCACTGGTTACAGGGCACGGAGCATGAGGACAGCTTTAGAGCTGTCGGGGAAGGAGTAGCGTACTCGTACATCATCAGTCAGCAGTGTCACACACAAGGCATATCACTGGACTTCGAGAGTCTGCTGAGATCAAGATACAATCAGTCTATTTGAGGCTATATGTGTCTGTGTATCAGTCCACTGAGGGAGTGTTTTTGTTGGTCGAGCCCTAAGGCTATCTAAGCCTCTCCCATGTCCTTTGCAAACTAAACTTGTATGAATTCATATCTTTTAAAATGAGCTTAACTCATCTTTCTGATGGCTTAAGTTCCAGGGAGGATTTACCGCCCAACAAGGTCCAGACAGCAGAGGAGATTCAGGGAACAAATTCAGTCAACTTTAGAAAGAATTCCATAATTTGATCCAAGACTTGATTTCCCGGTATTTGCAAATAGACTTCTGTACCCTTTAAACCTTTGCACTTCATTATCAGTAGAAAACACAGAGTGCTTAAGTTTCCTTAACTGTGCTTACAATTATCTAGTGGCGTAACAACATTGTTGGCCCCAGTGCAACTGCAAATGTACATCCTTGCCCACCCTCAAAAGTAAAGCATGCAGCATTGCTTTCCTAGATCGGCCTCTGACAGCCTCTGGCCCATGTGCACTGCATTGCCTCTGGCGCCAGACCCAAACATGCAGACATGTCTGGGCGAATTAGGGTTCAGAAAGGAGAATTCCTCTAGGGCGCTCTTACACACACTGAATCCAACATCCCTGACTTAAAACACACAATGATATTAACAGAAAGGGGAAAACAGCAATCACTCCAATCTAGAACATTACAACTGAATTCTACAGACATCAACACTGCACTGCACACTACTGACATTAACACTGGGAGACAACAAAACGCTACACTCCTGCTACACGCCATAGTTCCCACCGGACAACACAAAGTCGGGAGTTGACACTGTCTCTGTGAGCGCTCCAGGGGCACCTCAGGCGCTTGTAGAGAGGTCGCAGGGGTGGGCCCTCAGTCTCTGTGTTTCTTTCCTCTCTCTTCTGGTGATGCAGAGGCTGATACAGAGCCAACCGGTTCGCTACGGAGGTCCCCTGTCCTCCTCTGCCCTACCAGCTGAACTCTGTAAACAGCAGCACAACAGTACATGTCCCAACCCACTGACTTGCCAGCTTTGGTGACATTCCCTTTTTTTTCTCAGGTGGTGATGCCGAAGTGGTCCACCCATACTGAGTCATGGACCAGCTGGAGGACTCGAGCACGCAGAAAGGGAGGCACCAGCAGCTGCAGGAAGTCTTGCTGAACCCCAGGAGCTTGCCAGCGTCAATACAGCAGCCTATAATGCATGGTAAAGACAGGCCACTGGGAATGCAGAGCGTTGGATATCAGGGTCCATGGCTGGGAGGGCTGTCCATGGCGGACGTTGACCCGCCCCCACCCAGGCCTGACCCGGGCGAGGACATGTTCTTAAGCCTTGTATCACCGCAAGCACTGTCAGGTGACACAGTGGTTTTGTTCAGGCTGGCTGAGCGAGCAGCTAAACTTAGCGACCACTCACTCTCTGTGCTTCACAGAGATGCCAGCACAGAAGCCTCCATGAGCGCAGCCTGGAGCTGATCAAATGCAGCCGAATGCACTCTCTGTGCTTTCCTTCCTGGGAGAGCACCACCCCGGGGCCTACGTCACTGGCGTCTGTTTCCAGGATGAATGGCAGCTGTGGATTGGGAAATGCCAGCACAGGAGCCTCCATGAGCGCAGCCTGGAGCTGGTCAAATGCAGCCATGCAGTCTTCTCACGAGGGGGTTATCGAGGTATACCACACAGCGACTCTGGGGAACACCAGCCAGGACTTTGAGGTGGCCGGTCCATTGCAGATCTCAAACAGAAGTACTCAGAGCTCCTGGCCGATGGCGAAAGTAGTCTTTGGGCATGCCTCTCACATCAGCTCCCCTCGCCAGAAGTCACTGCGGAAGTCGAGTGATCTGAACCAGCAATGTCATCGAGGGCATCATCGGTGTGGGCTAACGAAGAGGAATCTTTCGAGGTGACCTCACTGAGATGATAATCGTGCAGAAATGCCAGGAGCGGTCTTTCTTTTTCAACAGGACAGCGGGTGCTGCCCATGGGCTACTGCTGGGCTCAATGACGCCTGCCTCTACCATTTCCTGTATCTTCTGCTCTGCTGCTACCTGCTTAGGTCGGCGCTGGTCACGGAGCGCTGGCTCCCTCTGTCGCTTCTGGCTTCTACTAGTGGGCTGGTTGCCTTGGCCCCAGCACCAGGCCTTCTAATTGTTCTCCCATCGTCATGAGTGTGGTCTTCTACCAAAGTAGTGATGTCATTGAGTTGGGTGATTTCTTTGCTACTCTTGCCATGACACATTCACAGGCATAAGCATTCAAACATTGATTATAGAATAGCATTTGGTGATAACTTATACAGGCAGAGGTTTAGGACAACTCAGGGTTCACAAAGACGCTGGCTCAAAATCAATATCTCAAAATACATGTAGACATTACCAGAAAAGAGAAAACATCCACATTGGTGCATGGAACACTGGGAGACACCACATGATACACACAACAAGGATGCAACTCCCGCTACATGCAACAATATGGATGCTTGCATAACCCACATGCAAGCATAAATCGGTCCACCGGTGGATTTTAGTCAGCACCCCACTGTTGTTGTGCCACTCACTCGGTCCACAATCATCTTTAGGGTAACTGGAAATTAAGGAAATTACAAAAAATGTTAGCAATTCCTGGAATTTCTAAATCTTATCCTTGCCATTGTCTATTTCAAATATCAGCAGCTAAACAGAAGAAGTTCATACTAAAAGGCTCTCAAGGTGAAAAATGACTTGGTTAAATAAAGGGGTAAGCTCTATATAAATGTAAAGGGGTGGTGAAAATGACTGAAGTGTAATTTCACCATGCAGCGTTCAGGTTTAACCAGGATTTCGGTTTCTTTGTTCATTTTGCCACTTAGCAAGCGTCTATGTGACAAAGTTTCGAAGTCATTGTGCCAAAAGAAATCGGTATCACTTGCCTGTCTATTTCAAAAAGACCGGTTTGCTGAGGTGCTGAGGGAACCAATAGGCAGCAAGTGCGTACATTTTGCTTGACAGTACGTCACAGGAATACGGGCTCAAAAAGTTCGTCGCTCTTCATGTCCAATGTGGCTGACACATTAACTTGAGAGAGAAATAGATTAAAGCGATTCCGTGAACGTAATGTGAGTACCCCACTTTCTTTAATAAGAGCATAAGTTGAACAACTCTTGCTTGCACTTTCTATTGACTCTCTAATGACTTTGTCAGTAGTCTACAAAGTTTACAGATACTACGTTCGTATCCCCCATTGACTTCAATTGTGCCAACGTTTTGTGTAGGCCTACTACTCATTCCCATTATTAAAACACCCTCTTTGGTCGTGAAGCACTGTCGCTCTAAGGAAGTTTGACGTTTTTTTGTGCACTTAATGTCGTTTTTTATACACTTAACACGATTATCGTTAGTGGTATTTATAATGAAGGGTATAATCATTGCAAATTAAGGACTTTAAGTTGACCTTAACGTTTATATGTGGATTCATTCAAAAATGTCTTTAATGTTTTACACATTTGTTGCAGTATCGAACTAATCAACTAACGCTGTGATTGATCTTGAGAGTGTTTCAGTTGGTTTCAGCGTATTCCATACAAACCGACTAAACCTGTTAAACGCGCATTTCAACATCAGTGTCTTCTCTGCATTTGTAAATGACAGCTGGAGATTTGAGCCTGCAATACAACACTTGAGACACTGAGGAGTATTCCACAGCCTAAAACTATAGGGAATAGATCTGAGGAAGCCCCACTCTGCATCCCATGCTGTGAGTCTGTATGCTCGTTTGGGCTCCCCAGAGCTTTAGCGCAGTGCTTCAGATTAATTACTGTTTCTCGACGAATACGTTATTTCCCTTTCAAGTGCAACTAATCCACCTGAGGAGGCTGATAATACCGAAACAACCAGTCAGAGGGAAATGGGTTACATCAGTACTAGGTTACATCACCCACTCCCTAGAAAAGATCCCATTTGTGTAACTGGAGGACACCTCCTGTTTCTATGAAGAGGCTTTTGAGAGTTCTGTGATGCAGCTGCTGCTGCTGCTGTTGCATTGTGATCATTATGTGAATTATGCAATGGCATTTGGGGAAGTAAACTGTTTCTTCAGGGTGTACACAGAGCAACACAGTTCAAAAATGACACAGTGTGTAAATGTTTTGACCACCCCAGGGTCTATTTTGACCACCCCAAAGTCTTAAACGGTGGGATCTAAAACCCCTATAATTTGCACCAATAACTCCTTGTGCTGCTCTTGTAGGGACACCTTGCTGTGGGCTTTGGCAGTGCTGCTGGTTCTCTTCTCCTGTCTGGATGTGTGGTACTACCTCCGAGCAGCTGCCACGCTGATCCGAGCCTGGTTCCAGCCTCATGTGTGGGACGTGACTGGGGAGCAGACCATGGGTGGACGGGTGCTTCCTCATGACATGGACCTGTGCCACATGAACAACGCACGCTACCTGCGGGAATGCGATTTTGCTCGCCTCGCCCTGTACACGCGCAACGGAGTCTTCAAGGCCCTCCGAGCCCTTGGGGGCAGCATGGTCGTCGGGGCAACCACCATCCGCCTCAGACAGGCCCTGTGCGTGGGCAAGGCCTTCCAGCTCCGCAGCCGCATCATCACCTGGGACGACAAGGCCTTCTTCCTGGAGCAGCGCTTTGTCTCTGGGAAGGACGCCCGTGTGTCTGCTGTCATGTACTGCAAGCAGAACATCATTGGCTGTAGCCCAGACAAGATTCTGCAGTTCCTGTGCAAGAGGAAGGTCAGTGGGTAGTAGAGGGTTGAGTCGGTGAACTGCTTGCATTTATTTCTTGCCAAGGACTAAAACCACAAGGATATAGTATGATGCCTTTAGGGGTGGTGTGTAGTTTATGCTCCAAATCCTTCTGAAAACAGAATTTACTCAGAATAATAATGAAGTTCTAGGCATGCAGAACAAATATAGTTGTCATTATTTTCTGTCACAGGCTATTTTTAACAAATTCAGAAGACCAAAGACACATAAGATCAAGATACATAGAATGAACAAGAATATGTGTGATATAACAACATCATGATTCTAGTTCTGATGATATATGTGTCTTTCAGGTGGAATGCCCTGAAGTCCCAGAGGATCTCCAGCAATGGATCAACTTTATCTCTGCCAACAGCCAGGCTTTGAGGTCCGAGAGCGGGATGGACGAGAAGAGCAAGTGAGGACACGGCACCAAGTCCTTCCCAATGAACATTAAAAGACAAAAAGGTTATAGCTGCCATTATACAACAGTTAGGTCTGGTTGAATGATTTACAACATCACGGCTGTGATTAGGCCAGCAGCCTTGAGCCTCCAGCTGTGAGGTATCCTTTACCAACCCCACTCTCACTCGTGGCCTATTACTTAATTATGTGTACATGTTTACAGACAGTCTCAAAAATGTGGTGTGTAATTGTTTGTTATGCGATAAGAGGCTACAGTGCCACGCACAATGAGAGGAAATATTGTAGAAAAATGTGTAGGCCTATGCCTACAATCTGGCTGTGTGATATGCCTGCCATGTGTAAATCTGCATGTATGCCAATATGTCAGTTTCCATGATTGTTGATGTCAGAGATTCTGTATTTTTCAGAATAAAACTGAATTGAGCCTTAATGTATCAATAAATAGTGTAATTCCTTTCAGTTGCCTTACAATGCTTTACTGTTCAACTCGCGCGATATCATTTTGAGCCAATGAAATTTTCGCTAGGCCATTTCCAGGAAGTAGCGTTTCGCAGATTATTTTCATTCTGAAACCGGCTTTGTCGCCTTCTGCAGCAGTTATCTGTGAACCAGTGTCAGATCTCCGCGAGAGTGAAAACGTATGTTTAAATAACCTGTCTACCTTCTGTCAACGTGGTCTGTATTAAGTTTAATCGTATGGCATACCTCGATAACCTTCGTTTAGGATGGTCAGCGTTAGGGGTCTGACGTGTGCTACAACTAGCTAGCTAGCTGGCTAGCTATCAAGTGAACGCTGATGGCTCAAACTCACAATGCTATATGCTTAATAACAGAGATATTTAAAATATTGAGAACTTGATCTATTTGTTTATTTGCCAAATGAGAAATTTAAGTTGTGTTGTAGCTGACCCGAGCTTTTCAGTCAGTATGTGTTTGAGCCTTTGAGCTCATAGCCTTACTCTGTGTAGAGCATCTCTATGTAATAGGGTTAGTGTAAGGGTTGGTTCCTGTGTACACTGACTTTCTTTCTGTCTTCTGGATGTATCAGATGCTGCTGTGGGTACTCTCTGGTCTGCTTCTGCTGTTTGGAAGCCTGGATGTGTGGTACTTCCTGAGAGGCCTCTTGATGATTGTGACATCCTTATTCCAGAGCCCTTTAAAAGATATCACTGCTGAACACGTCATAGAAGGCAAGGTGCTCCCCCATGACATAGACTACATGGGCCACATGAATAATGCCCGATACTTGAGGGAGTGCGACTTTGCCAGGTTCTCCTATTACACCCGCAATGGGTTGTTCATGGCTGCTCGGGCCATGAAGGCCTCGATGGTGGTGGGAGCGAGCACCATCCGTTACCGTCGCTCCCTGGCCCTGGGCGAGGCCTTTGAGCTGAGGAGTCGCATCATGACCTGGGACGAAAAATCCTTTTTCCTGGAGCAGCGTTTCGTGTCCAAAAAGGATGGCTTTCTGTCAGCGGTCATGTTCTGCAGGCAGAACGTCGTCCGCAGTAGCCCTGAGAAGATCCTGGAGCACCTTTGCAAGAGGAAGGTGAGCTCAGGAGATCAAAGGTTAATGTAGTATTTCAAGTATTTGTGGTCATATAACAAAACTGAGTGAATGCTGATCTACAAAACCCCTGGATGATTGTTTGCCAAGGATGTCGATGATTAAGGTAGTCTTCTGTTTCAGTTGCATCTCTGTACATGGAATATAAACAAGAGCAGAAAACTTCAGTTGAGGACTTGGAGGAGTCTTCATTTCTTCTGTCTCAGTCTTTAATCTGTTTGTGTTTCAGGTGGAATGCCCTGATGTCCCAGAGGATCTCCAGCACTGGATAAACTTTATCTCGGCCAACAGCCAGGCGTTGAGGGCCGAGAGCGGGCTAGACGAGAAGAGCAAGTGAGATGTGGGATGAATATGTTTTAGCTGATGCTGAAACCGTGTGTGTGCACCCACCCCAGTCCATCCCATTGCATCCTCAACCATTACAGTGGACAAAAAATAACTGTGTTTCAAATTCAAATATACTCTATCTAGTAGAATTTCAAATATTATAATTACAGGATGAAGAAGAATGCAAATGAGCAAGGGAAGAAGACTACATTTCTGGAGTGATCCTAAAGGTGCAATATGTAGTTTTCCCTCTCAAAATGCTTTAAGAACTAAAGCTATGACGCCAATCATAAGGCACAGTGGAAAGTATTCCTTGATATAAAGCTTTGCATGCATCTTGTTACATGATTCCCTTTGGAATCATTTCTTAATTTTTTGAATGCAAACAACTTTCTCTTGTGTCTTTAACTGACATCATAGCTGTAGGTCTGAAAGTGGGGGTTCCTTTAGCGGCGGGAACTTCACATTGCACTTTTAATGGGATGGTGGAAGATGTGACATGATTTAAAAAAGGATCGTTTTAAGATTGACCAAAGACTCCTCAGCTCAGGGGACCAGAACAAAGAAGCTTGGGATAAAAGATGTTACTATAAATTACTGACCAGACATGCATACATTGGGATACCGCATATGATATTATGATACTTGAAATTGTTATTGTCATTGGCTTCAATTTAATGTAATTTGCACTGAGACTGAATGTAGTCATGAACAGAGTTCCATATTTATTATTAGAGATTGTTAGAGACTTGCAGCTCCTATTATGTCATTGTGAAATACAGTACTGGACTTGAAGTGCTTAATATATTTATTTTGAATTTAAGCATTTGATTGATTCACTATAAATAATCAATCCACCCTGTGCTCTGTTTTTATTTATGTAATTTATTTTCCTTGTTTTCTGTTGTGTGTTGTGAATACCTTTTTATCATTTGTAGGATACCTCCTATTGTTTGCACAGAACTGGCATGTTTATGTAGGCTACACTGTGTAGCTGTGTTCACATTGGTGAATGCCCTGGAAATTTAGCATGCTGTTGAAGATACTCTTTTGAACATGTATCATGTGTTTGTTTTGGAAAGGCATTTGATGCTATGATTTCAGGCGAGGCAATAAAATAACTTGTGAACTTGTCATTACGAAGTTTCCTTTTATACCCTCAGGAAATATCAAAGTTGAAATCCAATTTGTTTTCATACAGATGTTGTATTGTTAAATCACAGTGATTGCATGATCAGGACACTGAAATCTATAATCTAAATATCTAACTCGGAAAAACGTCACTGGTGAATTTGACATCAGGATGAAAACATGAAACAATTTCTTCCTAAATCCAGAACCTACGAGTCAATTCTGACCTCTAGTGGTTGAATGATGCCTTTGGACTCTGCATAGAAACGGCCACTCAGCTGTCATAAAAGCTCCTCCCCCAAGCTCACCTCCCCCCCTGTCAGAGACTTTCAAGCCACTCCCTCGTGTCACATGACCACTTCCTGCAAAACAAAGCTGACTCCACTCGTTCTCATGCCACAGCCTTAAATCGCCAACCACTAGAGTAGCGTTTTTATTAGATTACATAAGAATGGCACAGGCTGGCGTTTACCTTGAACACGACCAATTCAATTGTTCGATATGCCTGGATGTTCTCAAGGACCCCGTGACTATACCGTGTGGCCATAGTTATTGTAAAGGCTGTATATCGGGGTATTGGGACCAGGATGAATTTATATCTCTCTACGGCTGCCCCCAGTGCAGACAGACCTTTTCGCCCAGGCCAGTTCTGGGAAAGAACACCATGTTGGCTGATGTCGTGGAGAAACTGAATAAGACCGGGCTGCAGTCCGTTCCTTCTGACGACTCGTTAGCCGAGCCCGGAGATGTGGAGTGCGATGTATGTACAGGACGGAAAAACAAAGCTGTCAGATCCTGTTTGGTATGCCTGGCCTCCTACTGCGAGTCTCATGTCCAACCCCACTACGAGTCTCCGGCCTTCAAGAGGCACAAGCTGGTCGCACCCTTCGGCACGATACAGGAGAAGTTGTGCTCTCGCCACGACAAGCTCCTGGAGGTGTTTTGTCGCACTGATCAGCAGTGCATATGTTCTTTATGCCTTACTGACGAACACAAAGGTCATGACGCTGTGTTGGCCGCAGGAGAAATCACTGAAAAGAAGGTGAGCTGAAACTTTGTTAGAGAAGGGGGTGGGGATTTGGTAGTTTACCGTAGGGTAATACTAATGCACAAATGAATGTGGTGTAAAGTGGAAAATTACATGGGGTAATGTTTTTTTTTGCTTAATTTCCAGAGTGAGATTGGAGAAATGCAGAGGAAATCTCAGCAAGCAATTCAGGAGAGAGAGAAAGACTTGGAACAGCTGAAGCAATCAATGACTTCTGTAACAGTAAGCCCATCTGATCTTTCAACTTCACCTCTTGATCAATCAAGCCTTTGTCTTGTGATAACACATAGCACATCTTAGCTTTCCCTATACAGAGTTTAAGTTTTAGATAACTCTAAAACAAATGCTTGTCTGACTCATAACATAATTTCAGAGCCTTCAGATTCTTCTTGCTCCAGAGAGTATTTTCCTAAGTAATTTCACAGACACAGAAATGTAAACCTGGTGAATGAGTGACCTTCCAGACAGCTTTAACTGACAGCTGAGAACCACTGTTGACAGTTTAGCACCTTTTAACCCGGGGTTGTCTGTCTGCAGCTGTCCTCTCAGGCTGCTCTTGTGGAGAGCGAGCGGATATTCACAGAGCTGTCCGCCACCATCGCGAGGAGACACTCTGAGGTGAAGGAGATCATCCGAGCCCAGGAGAGGGCGGTCATGGCCCACGCCGAGGGCTACCTGAGGCAACAGGAGCAGGAGCTGAACCACCTGAGGAAGAGAGACACTGAGCTGGTCAGGCTCCTTCAGACGGACGACCATGTCAGGTTCCTTCAGGTAACACACAACAGGCCAGCATCTCATCGGGTGGGAGTGGGATTGGGGCTGCCAAATCTGGAATAGTTACAACCGTTTCAACTCAATTTTCTCCTGTTTTCCGGGGATGCATCTCAGAAATGGTCGGTGCTCGCTATTCATAAGCCAGTGTGTTCTGTTGATGATGCCTCTGTCCTAATCCATGTCTCTGCTGATTCTGACTTTACTGTAATGGGTTTGGGCCAGACCTACTACACTACCAGCTGCTATCAGGGAGGTGATTTCACCTAATCAGAAGAGTTAAGGACATCTTAATATGAGGGGAAGGAATGATACATGCTGTAAGGTAGATCTCCTGGAGGCACCTTGTGCAAGCTCAGAGCTTTCTTTCTATCCCACCCCTTTGAAACTTTTGGAGGAAGTATTGATCTTGCAGTTTACAGGCAGAGAGACTTCTCAGCAGTTCTAGTGCTTGAGGCAAAGAGCATGTATAAAAAGTTCTCCATCTATATCTGAGTCTTTTTTTTGTTTTACTTTGTCTGTCCAGAGCTGTCAGTGTCTTGGTGCACAGCCTGAGCGAGTGGAGGTGGCAACGATCAGAACAGATCCAAACTTCGGCTGCGCCATTGCTGCTGTCACAGAGTTTCAGGCACTGCTGGAAGATGTCTGCCAGGGTGGATTTTTCAACATATCTGAAAAAGGTAAACTCAGATGAAATGTAGATTACACTACAAAAATATGCACACATGCACAGGTGTGATCATTTATACACTGGCAAAGTGTAAAAAATGATGTAATGTATTTGTAGATTTATAAATGAAACTAAAATGAAATCCATTATGTTGTTTGTTTTATTACAGTGAATGCCGTTATTATTATTGAAGATCCAAAGCCTAAGGCAGACAACATGGAACAAGCACCAGGTGAGTTTGTGATAAATCACAACACAATTAAATTGGAACCTGAAAAGCTTGATATGAAATAGTGATGTTTTTTCCACGGATTCCCCTCAGTTCTCATACGTAATCCATGTTTTGAAAAAATATAAAAAGAAACTGAACCACTCATTATGGTCATTAATCCAGAACACGTTTTGAAGACTGTGAACTGGAACACAGGATAGTTGCACAGCATTGCAAGTCATTGAACTTCTCCCACTCCCTCGCCAGAAACCGCTGCACAAACACCATGCGGCCTAAGTGCCCCGGCACCAACCACATTTGGAGTTCCAGTGCCCACTTTCGGTGGTTTCGCCTTCTCAACATTCGGTAAATTATTGTCCACTACTGTCCACCTAACTGTAATTTGTCCACTTCCACTATTATCCACCTATCTGTAATATATACAATATAGCCATACAGCCCATCATAAAGTTTGTGCAGGATACTTTCTTCTTTTCTTTTTCCCTCCTTTACTGAGTATCTCTATTCCAAACCTGGTCTCTTGCTTTAGAGTATTGAACCGTAGCCCTATGTATTTATTTCAGTACTCCTTTACATTAACGTAATTTGCCTTTTCTCAGGTTCAAGGCCCTCGAGTTCCAGACTACGAGTGCAACAGAGGAGGAGACGTTGCATTGCTGCTACATATGAAAATGACGTGAAAAAGAATTGAAACATGTGAATTACCTTTCCAAATGAGCGTCAGGTATTAGTTTTTATTTCATAAAGGAAGGTGTTTAGCAGATAACATTTTTTGTGACACAAAAGTTTGTTTTTGAAGAAGGAAAAGAAAACTTTATTGTAAATAAACACATTGAGATGTGAATACAATGTGCATGTTTTTCTTTCTTACACATATAACAAATTCGTTCAAAATACGATGAGGGGTTATGAAGTTGTTTTCCCTTGAACAGTTTGTGACCCACACTGTAACCAAAATCCATTTTTATAAAGCAGTTTAAGTTTCTAAATAAGGGGTTCTCAGGTATCATACATATTTTGTGTGTGTGAGAGAGACAGGCAGACAGTGCCCTTATTTGAACAAGGTTTGAGGAGTGTCTGAAAGGGTTGGTGTAAGTACGCTTAACATACATTTAGTTTATCAACCTTTTGCCAGTAGGGAAACCACTGTCTTCAGTGCCGCTTACCCGGTTGGCAAAAACTTAAATTGTATGAAACAGTTGACACTATCTTGACATGTGTAGGACACCATGTTCTTTTTTTTCTTCTAGCCTTTGCCTCTATTTGCATGACTGGCCAATGTATGTTGATACATTTCTTCCTGTCCTACCTGTGTCTGTGCTCTATTGTGATTGGCTCCCTGTGGCTGTTTGCACTGAAACCTGATCATGACCCACCTTATCTACTGGCCACACACCCCTTTCCCATGAAAACCAGCTTTTGTCTTCCTGCCTGATGCTATCAGTGTATGTGTGCAATAAACAAGGATGGCAGCGACTAACATTTCGGTGGAAGAAGACCAGTTCTGCTGCCCGGTCTGTCTTGAAGTCCTTAAGGATCCAGTGACTACTCCCTGTGGACACAGCTACTGTATGGACTGCATCAAGTGTTACTGGGACAAGAGTGACCATAAGGGGGTGTATAGCTGCCCTCAGTGCAGGGAATCTTTCTCCCCGAGACCGGTGCTCGGCAGAAACAACATCCTCGCGGAAGTCGTAGAGAAGCTGAGGAAAGCCGGAGTCCATGCCTCTCGCATTTCCCAGACGTACGCAAACGTGCTTGAGGATGTGGAATGCGACATCTGCACCAAGAGAAAGAGCAAAGCGGTGAGGACTTGTTTGGTGTGTCTAGCCTCCTACTGTGAGAGCCACCTCAAGGTTCATCAAGAGAGCAAACGTGGTGGCAGCCACAAGGTGGTGGAGGCCATAAAACAACCGCACAGAAGGCTCTGCTCGCAGCACAGGAAGCCTCTGGAGGTGTTTTGTCAAACTGATCAAAGGTGCATCTGCTTTCAGTGTAAGGCTGAGGGACACAAAGGTCACAATGTTGTCTCTGCTAATTCGGAACGAGAAGTCAGACAGGTAAACAGCCAATTCATCTATACCATCCAATTAATTCTTCCGATACTTCAAATTAATTATACACTACTCACCTCCAAGTTTATGGCAGTGATAAAAGTGACTTTTAATTAATTTCCTATAAATTATGTTCAGTGTGTTAGTATTTGTACATAGAGCTGCTAGTCTCCCCCCAACCATTGTGTAGAAATATAGTCTTTGGGAGATCATCTGTCATTCCCCATCCATATATTCCACCATGTCCCAACAAAGACATGTCAACAAAATTAACAATGGGCTTACAACATGTTGGCCATGGGTTCTTTTTATCTTTGATGTTCAAACAACATTGCACATTGAAGAAGAGAATGCTTTTTTTCTCTCATGGTGGCACACACCCTCATCCACTGTCGCATAAACAAAATGACTACAGATGAAGGTTTTGTTAACAAATCCTGTTTGACTTGATTAAGTGCACAGACATACAGCTCAGATTTTTCCCTGTCTTATTTTGGTGCTGATAAAAACAATGAGAATGCGAATCCATTTCCATCTCTAGTAACCACTATCCCTATTAAATTAATCACTGAAACAGAAGCGACTGAAAGATGCTGGGAGGAGATCCGGACAGATGAACAGAGAGAAGGAGAAAGAAATCAGGCATGTGGTCAAATACCTAAAGGTATAAGAACCCCTTTGGTCAACTTCCATTTATAATGTTTATCATTGGCAGTGTATTATATATAGAGATTATTAAATTACATTCATCTGGACTTGTAATTTAATTCTGACGGTATAATTTAAATACATTTATAACACACCGTACTACTCAACGCCCCACCAGCAATCATCTGAGGCCGCGGGGGAAGACAGTGAGAGGATCTTCTCTAAGCTGTCCCGCACCATAGAGAGGAAGCGCTTGGAGGTGAGAGAGCTGATCAAGACCCAGGAGAGAGAGGCTGTGGCCCGGGCAGAGACCATTCTCCAGGCTCTGGACGAACACAGGACCGAGCTCAACATCAGAGACTGTCATTTGGACCGGCTGTCCCAGACAGATGACCACATCCATTTCCTCCAGGTAAATATGGGAAGGTGGGATTTAAACTGTTACAGGAACTGTTAACAATTATTAACAAATCTTTTGTGATGTAATGAGGCCTTTTTTCTAGATTGTATTTATTTCTTTGGCTCAAACTGTTTGTTAATAAAAATGTATAAAATGTGTCTTTAAAGACTATAGTTGAATGGGGAGAGGTCATTTTGTGCCAGTCTCATTCTGCACCTGGGAACACTGGCTACCACAGTATCAAGTAAAGAGCTCACCTTACAACCCCCTCCAGGGCTCTTCAGAGGACAAAAAACACCACTCTTTTGTCATGAGACCTACATATTTTTTTCAACAGAGAAGCAGATCATTAGAGGGCATCCCAGATGTAGGGGATCTCCCCAGTCTTGACATTCACCCATACTTCTCTCTGATTGCCATGAAAAAGTCACTCACTGAACTGCAGGAGCGTCTGGATGATGTATTCAAGAGAGAACTATTCACCATCTCAGATATAAGTGAGACTGCTTTTGACTGTTTTCATCAGTGGGATGGGGATGTTTTTACATACAGTGACCAGGGTACAAAACCTTTGTAGTTGATAAGGGAGCAAAAACTTGACAATCATAGAAGCCATTTTAAACTATTATATAATTCAGACATTTGGCATTATTTTAGGTCTAGAAGCATTTTTCTTTTTTTATAACCGAACGACTGACTGAACATTGAAGACAACAGTGGAATGAATGTTTAATAAAAGACGTGATTCTTAACTTTCTTTCCAGTTCAAAAAGAAGAGCGCACACTGCCTTCATCCACATCCAAACCCCAGACTTTAAGACGAGGCAAATCAGGTACAGTATGCGAGAATGCCTCTTTTCCTAAGCCCTTCCTTATTTGCCTAGCTCTGATTAATACTTTGAATGTTCTCATCTCGCCATCACAGTAGAAGATATGACCGTGCAACACACAACTCCACCCAGGACCAGAGCAGAGCTCTTGCAGTGTAAGTTCACTAGTTTGCTCACTTATACAGCCGCGGAAAAAATTAAGAGACCACTTCAAAATTATCAGTTTCTCTGGTTTTACTATTTATTGGTATGTGTTAAAGTAAAATATACATTTTTGTTTTATTCTATAACCTACTGGCAACATTCCTACCAAATTTCAAATAAAAATATTGTCATTTAGATAATTTATTTGCAGAAAAATGACAATTGGTCAAAATAGCAAAAAAGATGCAGTGTCTTCAGATCTCGAATAATGCAAAGAAAACAAGCTCGTATTCATTTTTAAACTACACAATACTAATGCTTTAACTTAGGAAGAGTTCAGAAATCAATATTTGGTGGAATAACCTTGATTTAAAATCACAACTTTCATGTGTCTTGGCATGCTCTCCACCAGTCTTTCACATTGCCGTTGGGTGACTTTATGCTACTCCTGGCACAAGAATTCAAGCAGCTCGGCTTCTTTTCATGGCTTGTGACCATCCATCTTCCTCTTGATCACATTTCAGAGTTTTTTTATGGGATTCGGGTCTCGAAATTGGGCTGGCCATGACAGGGTCCTGATCTGGTGATACTCCATCCACACCTTTACTGGCCTGGCTGTGTGGCATGGAGCATTGCCCTGCTGGAAAAAACACTTCTCAGAGTTGGGGAACATTGTCAGAGCAAAAGGAAGCAAGTTTTTCTTCCGGGACAAAGTTGTACTTTGCCTGGCTGAGGTTTGTAGAAGACCATAAGGATTGAACCAAAGCGGACTGGACGGTCTCCTAGTTCGTCTTCTCTGATGAGTCCAATTTCACAGTAGGTGCAAGACTCTGTGGCTTGTAGGCCTCTCCAGGTCTCCGTCTAACCATCAGACGACCATGTGTTGGGCAAAGCTGAAAATTGGACTCGTCAGAGAAGACGAACTAGAAGACCCTCCAGTCCGCTTTTTTCAATCCTTATGGTCTTCTACAAACCTCAGCCAGGCAAAGTACAACGTTGTCCCGGAAGAAAAACTTGCTTCCTTCCCATAAAAAAACTCTGAAATGTGATCAAGAGGAAGATGGATGGTCACAAGCCATGAAAAGAAGCCGAGCTGCTTGAATTCTTGTGCCAGGAGTAGCATAAAGTCACCCAACGGCAATGTGAAAGACTGGTGGAGAGCATGCCAAGACACATGAAAGTTGTGATTTTAAATCAAGGTTATTCCACCAAATATTGATTTCTGAACTCTTCCTAAGTTAAAGCATTAGTATTGTGTAGTTTAAAAATGAATACGAGCTTGTTTTCTTTGCATTATTCGAGATCTGAAGACACGGCATCTTTTTTGCTATTTTGACCAATTGTCATTTTTCTGCAAATAAATGATCTAAATGACAATATTTTTATTTGAAATTTGGTAGGAATGTTGCCAGTAGGTTATAGAATAAAACAAAAATGTACATTTTACTTTAACACATACCAATAAATAGTAAAACCAGAGAAACTGATAATTTTGAAGTGGTCTCTTCATTTTTTCCACGGCTGTATATCACACACAAATATTACTTATTTGAGTTTTGAAGCGCGTTTACTCAATACCCTACCTACAAGATACAGGCAGTGGACAAATATTGCACCTAAAATTTCAACTTTATTTTGATTGAAAGAGGTTACTTATAGTCCTATTAGCCTAGTTAAAACCCCTCACAAATATATTATAGCAGGTACAGAAACATTACTTTTGAATATATATATATATATATATATATAAAATGGGGATCAAGGAAATGGAACCTCACGTAAAAGAAATTCTAGAACAATCAAGTAATTTTTCTCCACAGACGGCTGTGAGGTAACTCTGGACCTGAACACTGCCAACTCCTTCCTCAGCCTGCGAGAGGGATTGAGAGAGGTGATGACGGGGAAGGAGCCTCTGAAGTATCCCGACCACCCAGAGCGCTTCACCTGCTGGGCCCAGCTGCTGTGCAGGCAGGGCCAGTGTGGACGGTGCTACTGGGAGGTGGAGTGGAAGGGCGGGGGAGGCGTCTCCATAGGGGTCGCTTACAAAAGTATCCGGCGCAACGCTGGCAGCGCCGACGGCAAGCTGGGACACAACACCAGATCCTGGAGTCTGGATTGCCTGGTCTCAGGGTGGTACTTCCAGCACAATAAAACCAGGGTGGACATACCGGTTCCGCACTCAACTAAAGTCGGGGTGTACCTGGACCACAGGGCGGGGACCCTGGCGTTCTACAGCATCTGGGAAACCGTAACCCTCCTTCACAGGGTGCAGACCACCTTCACTCACCCACTTTACCCAGGATTCTGGGTGGGACTGGGCTCCACCTTAAAGATTTGCCCTTTTTTCAACTTTGCAACCTGAGGTGAATGCACAACCTAATGTGAAGGATGTCATTCATTACGCAACCATGTGTGTCAACTACTGAAAACCTCATTCTCAGCGGAGGTCACATGTTAAATCCACAAAACACCACACACACCAAGTGTCTTCATACTGAAAGCAAAGTTTTTATTTTTTTAAACCGTTCAAACCAAAAAGCAGCGATAGCACACCACCTCTGACCGAAGAGGCTCAGATCTTGTTGAAGGCAGCAACATCCACACTCTGGACCTGAAAGAGTCAGACAAATAGATCAACTACTTAGAAGGCTTTACATACATGCCACAGAAATACTGCAAACCTACACAACTGGTTCCAGCCAGGCGTAATCTGTGCTCTCAAGAGGAAGAGCAGAATTTACATTAGGTTTTGCAAATGTAAACGTGCTTGCTTGGTACAAAGACTGTTTGTGAATCCTCAGCCTTGATTTACATATTAAGTCACGCCACATGGAGTGGACAGAGTTTTTTTTGTATTTTATTCTCATTTTGTAACATAAAAACCTTCCAAACCTTCAACATGCAGGATAATGCAGTTTATTATTCAATTATTACAGGTTGCTTATAAAAGTCCTCTTTGTGGCCATCTATTGGGCAAATAACGTCATGGCATGTTTGATAAGTGTTGAGCATCTACAAACAAAACCAGTTGCCCATTTCTTATTTTTTTTTTTTTTTTTCGGGGAAGATCAGGATAATCCTTAATTTAAAGATTTAAAATCCAGCTTTCAGACAATTTTGGAAAGTCCCAGACCAGCATTTAATCTCACTAAGTAAAAATATCCCCGAAAATATTTTTAGTATCAGATTTACTTAGAAATACCCAAGTAGTGAACAAATTCACAATTTTTTTTTTAAAAAACACCACACACAAAACACAGATTCTGTATACAACTCTAAATTAAAAAAACAAAAACATTCCTTCTACACACAAGGTTCGACCACTCATCCAAGCATAAACCATTTCAGAACAGGTACTCACGTAGTCCTCGAACTGGGTGATCTCCTCCTCCAGGAAGTCTGTGCCCACCTTGTCGTCCTCCACCACGCAGGAGATCTGCAGCTTCTTGATGCCGTAGCCCACAGGCACCAGCTTGGAGGCACCCCACAGGAGCCCGTCTGTCTGGATGGAGCGCACACACTCCTCCATCTTGGCCATGTCCGTCTCATCGTCCCACTGGGAGGCAGAGAACACACGTCAACACACAGCCAACACTTTACACAGATGTGCCAAGTTCTCACACACTCACTATCTACTGGATGTTTCAGGACAATGCGTAATATATGAATGTGAGATAATCCTCCAAGTTCAGAATCTCCAGCTTAAGGATGCTCAGCAGGCAGCCAAATGCTTTTACAGCTTTGAGAGCACAGCCCTGTTTGTTTGTGTGCCATCACATACGGAGAGAGAGACCTTTCAATACTACTGTATCTTTTTCAGTCATGCCGTTTCATACTAATGCTTAAGCCACACCATGTGAACTTCATCGGAACATGAGAAATAAAAACACAAATTATTCAACCAATTACAAACACAACGCAGTAAATAATGCACGTCATCACACAGAGATGAAATAACTGCTGTCAAGGTTTCGCAAGAGAGGGGAAGATGATGCTGCCACATACAGGCTTGACGTCGAGCAGGATGGAGGATTTGGCGATGAGCACTGGCTTCTTGGACTTCTTAGCAGAATACGCCGCTATTCTCTCCTCCTTAAGGCGCTCTGCCTCCGCATCTGCGTCCTCATCATCACTGCCGAACAGGTCCATGTCATCGTCGTCATCCTCCTCCTCTTTAACCTCGACCTTCTTGGGTGCCTGGACAACCACGGCCTGTGCAAAGTGTCAAAAGAAAAAAAAACAAAAAAAAATGCAGGTTTTTCTGAATATAATTTTCCAGTGATGTAGCTGGTATGACCGACAGGGATTGTACCATACACTAGTATGTTCCTCTGTGTGAAAGTCTGATTTAAAGGATGTGCTGTCTGCTTATCTATGAAATCTCTTACATGTCTAGACAATTTATAATATTAATAATATCAAATATTATAACACGTATTACTTTATAACCCAAATCCCTTTTTTCTTATGAATGATATTACCATTGCTGCCTGAACATCATTTGCCTGCAGTTAGTTTCCCCACACAGCGTGGTAAATGCGATGACTATTTAAAGACCCCTATTCTTTGTTTGAACCACCCACCCACATGTGGGGCTAAGGTGGAACAAGAACTCATTACTGGAGACTCAGAGACGCCAAGTTGCTGGCCTACAGGCTGTTCCTGGCCCAGGAAACTCACCGTGGCAGCTGGAGCGGAGGCAGCTGCTGCAGGCTTGGCCTTCTCCAGCACGGTGAGACGAGACTCCAGCTTAGACATCATGGTTCTCAGGTCATTCACCGCTGGACATCACGGCAGAGAGAGAGAGAGAGAAAGAGAGAGATGGTGGGAGATAAGACTCTGGCACAGAACAAGCCCCCAAAAACTGGTTTTCTGGATTTACAGTAACATTACATTGAGGTTTGGTCTTTCCTTAAACTTATGCATGCACAAGCCTTTAGTTTATACTTAAGCTAAATCCACATCATTCACAATCGAACTTATTAAATAAAAAAATTAAAATTCATTTACAAATATTCACACGCACACAAACTTTAATACTTTAGCTTTATGGCCAACATGCTTGTGATGAGGCTGGTGCCCTATACTAAACTCGTGCAAGAACCAGCAGTTTTCAAGCCAGAAACATCCAGCAAATCCACATAGACAACATACTGTGATACCATCTGAAATGTGGCACCTAATTATCTTATTGTAGAAATGGTGCCGGAAGTGAGCAACCATGGGACGACATTTTTAAACATGTCGGTGGTCAAGTTGGTACTTCCTGGGCGGAAGCAGCTACCATAGCATTGGTTATTTAAATGAATGGGGGTGTTACTTCCCCTGCAGGTCTACATAATACCTCTTTGGTGTGTAGACACACACACACACACACACACACACACACACACCAACCTACATTTGTGCAGGCTCTGGTTCTCCATCTCCAGGCTCTTCATGCGTGACACCAGGTCCGTCTGGTCTCCGCCTGCTGTGCTGCTAGCTGAGGTCTATTGACAAACAAGACCAAATTTGAGCACTCAGTAAACACACACACACCAAGAATGGATGCATGCAGGTGGGACAGATGGGTGTGTGCGATGTATGGCTGGTGACAAAGTGAGTGGGAAAAGTCAAATGGTAATGAACTGGGGGGGGGGGGGGGTGGGTTCACTCATAATGACCACAGTCTGATAGTAATACAGAGTGACATGCAAGACTCGACATGTGGTACCAATAACACCATGCTTCAGTGGCAGTGGCCTATTTGGAATGAAGAGAAAAAAATAAATAAAAAAATAAATAAAATGAGTAGTGTCTTTGATCCAGTAGATAAACAAATAAATAAATGAACAAACATGCTTAAAAATCAGTTACGTAATCACTTACACGCTTACTCTTACTCTTAGAGCGGGACTCAAGATTGCATAGAAGAGAGTACACAACAGTAAATATTTGATGTCTAAGTCACAACACATTGGGCCTCTTACAAGAACATTTGGGGTCGTTTTTACTCTAGTTCGGATGAATGTTGCATTCAGCCATTACTGACCCCGACAGTGTCAGATCTAGTGCAGCAGGAAAAACTAATACAGCCAAAAAACATAAACTGCTTTTGCACTGATTCAGCGTGACTCAAAACCAGTCTGAACTCACAGACCTGACCCGCAGAAAAGCCCAAACCCAGGAAATATCCAAAAGCTAAAAGTGGCTTTCAAACTTCAATCAGCCAGCAGACATCTGAACAAATCTGACTAGTTCTGGTATGAGGCTCAATGTTTCAGGTTATCACTTCTCCAACACAGACAAACACGTTCATTAATCAGTGCATCCCTTTCTGTGCAAACAGTATACATGAAACACACCCGTGAGAAGCACACTGATCTCAGTATGATTATAAAAAGGTTTCCAAATCTTGGCTCCAATTTCTCCCATAACCACTTGAGGGAGAGCATGCAGTCTGTGGTCCACTACACAGGGCCAACAGTGCCTTAGTCACACAGCAGCACAGGGGTGCAATGGAGCGGTGAACGGCACGCCTTCGGGTCACAAGTTGACACACACACACACACACACACGTGCAGTAGCAGCCCTCCTCCTCTTCCTTCGCCTCCATCACTCGGACAGACAGCCGGTGAGAAGGGGGTGGGCGGGTGGGACTTACGGTCCGAGGGCGGCGCTGCTTTTGGGGACGAGGCTGCCCCTTGCCTGGCTGCAGTGCTGTCTTCAGCTACGGTTCATTTACACAAAACCATTTAACAGGACACATTTACTGGGATGACAAGACATGAGACCTACTATGGAAAAGGGGTGTAGATGTACAGATGTAAGGGGAGCTGAGGAAAGGTCAGGATTAATGAGGATGGATGCATCACCTAAATCATTTAAAATATTCAACATTTGTTACTGGCCAGTTTTTAAAATTGCAGGTCAATAGATGTAACAGTCAAAACCTTGATAAAGTGTGATGTATGCCAGCTACACACACAGTCCTCTTACGCTCAACACATGCAGAAAGCATGAGCACAGAGACAGAACAAAACAAAACAGACCTCCAAACACGTTACATAACATTACACACATAGATAGTCAGACATTACAGACATGCATAATATTATATAGTAGGGCCATGCAACCACAGTGGGAGGTCCTTAATGGATCTCCACAGTGTAGATGAGTACCCTTCTCTAGTCATGCTATGGTTCATTTGAAGCCAAAAAGACACTTCCAGATGCAAGGTCCACTCCTGCACTCTACCCTGGCAGGAAAGCACTGGCATGTGTGTGTGTGAGAGAGAGATCAAAAGAGGAAAATTATTATGAGAGCTATATTTCATCCCTCTCTCCTCAGACACACACACACAATATATAGCAGGATGGTCAACTGATGGTGCCAGATACTGGAGATAATCCTGACCATCAATTTCTGCTTTGCTGAACTGAAAATAATTCGTGGCAACTAATTTTTTTTTTTAACCAGCGCTGGAGCGCTTCTTCAGAGTAAAACATAGGGCAGGGTCGTTATATGTTGATCAGTTAAAAAAGGCAACAATTGATTGATTATGGTTCAAGTATGGTTATGGTTATGGTTGAATGTAACAGCAAGAAACTGAAACATATTTTAACACAGAACCTCATAATAAAGGCCTGGTCAAGTGGAATCATCTTTGCTACAGTATAGAATAACATCAAAGCAGATGCGGTGACCATTAGCAAATATCAAACAGTTGCCAGAAGAATCAATCATATTGCATGGAAGATCCTGTAAGGATGAGATGCCATGTTCTTGGCATGTTCCCTTTAACATGAGTTGGCTCTGCCTTGCATCTGTTAGCACCTTTGGCCTTGGAACCAGACAGGGGCATTGCAGTTTAAGAAGTGTTAGCAGTGTTAGACTTATAAAAGGGGATACGGTGAACTATTGATTACCATAATTTAGTCAAATTGCAGTTATCTATAGAAATGATTAAAATTGTTAAAACTGTACCCATATTGGGTATAAAGCAGGGGAGAGAAGTTTTTTTTCTTTTCTCTAAAAGTTGTATTTTCAATCCAACACGCAGGACAGGAGACGTAACGAGGGATTGGACATCCAGTCATGAGGTTATGCTATTGGGCTTTACTGACTGGAGGGGGGTGGGGGTGGGGAGGTCTAGAGCAATTATCTGACTCGAGTTAGACATTCCTGGGCTGCGGCATTAAAACACAACAGGGAAGGAAGTCTCAACACTGCTGTTTTAAGTATTCAAATCCATTCAGGAAGGATTTCAACACAAAAATTAAAAAAAGATAAAGAATTAAACTTAGCCTAAGAGAACGTACACGTCTGATAAGGGAGATTCTTTTTTGACTGTCTATGAAGGGAACAGTACTCACTCCGGCTAGGGATTTCTGGATATTCTGGCGGGCTTTAGCAATGTCCTGCAGGATGGCACTAGCTTCTCTCTCCTGAAGCTGAGAGGAGGGGGAGGGAGGGAGTACAGTGGAGAGGGGAGGAGGGAGGGGGCAGAGATGGGGGGGGGGGTGGGGTCAAACAGGCAGGCAGAGCCAGATAGAAAGAGAGGGCCGGCAAACAAATGTACACATACACACACACACACACACACACAAACAAACAAACAAACATACACACACACACACACATACATACACACACACACACACACACACACACAAACATACATACACACACACGTACACTAAAAGAGAGAACAAGAGGTGAGAAGCTTTTCTTGCCTATTTCAACTGATATGCTGGCATTACTAGAAAGCAAAGAGAAAGAAGAGAGAGGAGGCGGAGACTGGGGGCATACTGCATAAGGCTCCATAGCCTCTAACGGTCTTAAGTCCTGAACTCGCATCCTAACTTACCATAACATCTGACAACACAGCAATACCATACCCCAACTCTAGCAGGGGTAGAACACCCTTAAGGGCTTTTGTAGTTGTATTACAGACCACTCTAACAAGTGTTTATAGCCTCTCTTTCCATAATGTCTGGACTATGTCAGTTCAACTCCAGGGTTCTCAGTTCTGCTCCTAAGAGCCACGCTACTCTATGTACCGTTCTTCCCACCCTGGCTGAAGACACACCTGATGGCAGTGAAATAATCATGCTCCTGGTTAGCCAAGTCACCTGACCAGCTGAAGGGTTCAGTTAGGTATGCAGAGCAAGGAAAGCTGGAAACACCTAGCACATTGAGGGTCCATCGGACTGGCAACCACTACAGTCACTGATTTTTGGATAAAAGTGGTGTTAATACTTGGAGTAGTCACCCCTCACAACAACCAACAGCAAGTACTTCCTTACAGAAAGCCCAACACATTCATACGTCTATTTTGCGTAAAGTGTGTTCAGTAGGAAGCTAGTAATGAAGCAGACACATGGCTCCTCTCCCTTTTGGCGAAGAGAAGAGCTAAGGCATGCAGGACGGTGCGGAACGTAGGAGGGGGGCAGGAGTCGTACCGGCTGTGGGGGGTGGGTGATGCCGTTCATGCCCTCGTAGAAGCGCCGCTCAGCCTCATCATACCTGGGCTTATCGAACCAGATACTGTCCTGCGTCAGGCACTGGATTCCACTCATGGTGACGGTGCTGGAGAGAGGGACAGAAAGAAGGAAAAAGAGAAAGAGAAAAATTGAGTGCTGAGTTCAATGCAAACCATCACTGGCCTTGAATGAAATACAGCAATGGACTCTAGTTACACAATATACAAGCACTAAAGAGATGCAGAACACAGATATGCATTCAGGTAAATTCCCTAAATACAAAAAAGCTCACTTAATTAGCTACACACAAACAGTCTAATAAAATGTGGGTTTGAAAATAAAAGTAATTAACGGACAGGGTGTCCATGTTTGTAAAGGAAAAAAAACAAAAACATTACACCACACAACCATGGCCAAACGGAAGGACATCACAGATTAGATCAACCGGTATGGCTCTACTGATAACATCTCTATGTGTAGCCATCTATACTTGGCAAAAGAGACCGCTTCAAATCTGTATTGCAACATTAACAGTGTAATCTACCAGCATCTTTATTTTCATTTTGAACTTTATTAAGTTCAATGGTATGGTAGGTCTTAAACATCTCTTTTATTGACACTGCACCAATCTTTTGCCTTAAACTACTACAAGTTACAACAAATAAGGAGATAAAAAAAGTGACAAATATTGATTAGACAAACTTATTCACAACAATTGGGCATCACAGCAAAAAAGTTAAAAAACAAAACAAAAAAATCCAAACAGAAATAGTCTCTCCATGCGCAGTGGTGTGGCGTACTTTGCAGGGTTCCTTTGAGGAGAGCGTGCGGTCTCAGAGTAGCCTCTTCTTCGGCCTTTTCGACCCGCCCCTCCTGCTTCAGACTCCAGAGACTGCTTCGGCGCCGAAGACGAGCGGTAGTACACGCGTGCCATGGGCTGGCGGCCCCGGGTGCTATGGTTACCGCCTCCATAGCCACCCTGGTGGTAGTACCCCTCCTCTTGGTTGCCACGGTGCTGCATGGCACTAGAGCTGTAGGTGGTGGCATCGGCACCAGCAGCAACATTCCGTCTGGACCGGAAAACCAGGGCCCGGGGCGTGCGCTCTCTTGGGGATGAGGGCATCGGGGGGGACCGGGACAGCCCTGTCTGCTGGGTGCGGTCAGCCTGCTCATACAGACTCCGGTTCACCCACACACCAGCTGAGGGTGACGAGGGGCTGAAGGGGGCTGCCTCAGCCCTCAGACCGGCGCTCTCTGGCTCCGCCGCAGCCTGACTCTCTGAGTGGGTGCGCCGCCGGCGCCCAACGTGCAGGTCGTCTCCATTCAGTTTGGGACCGGAGAACGTGGGGCCATTTCCTGGCCGAAATCCTCTACCTCTGGGCCCATTGCTGCCACTGCTACCGCCCCTCTGCCAAAAATCGGGCCGGGGCAAGTCCCTCTGAGCGCACATCTGGTGTTTGCGGTGCTACAAAACAGTAGGTGAGGCGAGGGGGGAGAGAGACAAGTGGAGGAGCAAGATGTAGGAGCATCTAGCAAATAAGTCTGGTGTTCGGGTTAGTCACTACATAACCAAGATGACCACAAGAGAATATGTTAAGGCTATGAAGCAGAACAGCCAAGGGATCAGGTGAAGTTAGGCTTCGCCCTGGCCAGGCAAGACAGGACAGGAGAATGATGCAAGTTCCCACACAGCTTAGAGTCATTGGTTTCAAAAGTAAAACTTATTTCATCCTTCATCAATCCCAAAGCATGACATTCCAAATAAAAGAAAAGAAAGAAAAGTAAAGCAAAACAAGGCACCATAACTGACATGCAAAGTCAGACACAGAACATATTACATTCAATAAGACATCACACTCCAATAATTATTTAAAAAGACATTATCTAGGTATATCCTAAGAACAGTTTATAATCCTAAAAATCACAGCATGTTAATATAATTTAAACCAAGGAAATGTATTACATTACAAGTCAAGAACACCAGAACCTGGATTAGTCTTTTTCCAATTTCCTCTCGTTTCAAAAAGGAGTTCACACACAAGGTTCGTAGCAAGCGAAAACGATGCAGAAACAGACATTGAACTCTTAAATCAAGCAATACACATGAATAAGCGACGGGGCCAAACAAATATCACTGTAAATCTCAAGACAGACAGAGCCAGTCCAGCTAACCAAAATACATGAAACACATTTCACACTTAATGTTGAGAGCTATCGAATTCTTACAACAGGCCTGATGCAATCACCATCACCAAAACATCACCATTGTTCATCACTAACCTTTCAAGGTATACAGTGACAATGATGCAGACAAGGTGCTTTGCGGTCTCCCCTTAACTTTAAATAATGGGGGGGGGGGGGGGGGGGGGGGGCACACACAAAACAAAGAAACATATGGTTGAAGAGGGAAAACAGATCAAAGACAAGAGGATTGGGAAATAAAACCAATATTATGTGTTGATTGTGATCACGTCAACAGATATTAGCAACAGATCCGATATCAGTAATGACAGAACCGCAGCCTGCCAAACATTACACGGGAACTGTTTAAAGCTTTTATCTGAGAATACAAATATATAATCAGGCTTTCTAATGGTGTTGCAGTAGATATTTGCGGTAAATGCTGACGTAAGGTTAAACTGTGAAGTACTTCAAATGGTGTCAGTAACGTTATTTCGTTGCGCTTTGATTTCCCAGTAACGTTGCTTTTCTTGTTCAACCAGAAGCCGGGCGAAGCCAAAATTCACAACCTGTAATATTTAAACCGAAAGGGTAAATAAGGGTAAATAAGTGAAATTATTACAACTCAATCTGTCAAATGTACCCACAACAGATTGTATTTGATGACACGACGCGGTTGTCCGAAATGCTAGCTAACATTGACAGAGAACCAAGCTAGCTAGTTGAAAGTGAACTGCTAATAGCCATTGATTTAGATTTATTTCGTATGCTCGGTTAACGAAGTTTGTTGGGGGCAATTTGGCCCTAACTTTTAGACATCCGTGCAACTATTTAACGTTACAAGCCGAGAGGCTAATTTGTAGGTAGCTAGCTGACATTAAGGGCACTAGCATAGCTTGACTGAAGTTATGGACTGACGCTATTGAAAGTGTTGCTTCTCGGCCACGTGGCGCTGGAACAGTGACACAGAACGAGACACACATTTTACATTAGAAAAATATAGACAAATGTTTCCCACTCGCCATGAAAAAGATACGTCTCTTTTCACTCACTTCTTAAATTAGGACTTTAAAGGCCGGTGTTCTGAGGGCAACCTCACGATAGCACTTGCTGGTTCGAAAGAGACAGACCGTAGCGAGTCGGGCACAGTTATTTAGAGGGAAGGGGTGATCAGATTGATATATTATCCGTATTCGCCTATAATTATTTTAGATTCGTGTTGAATATATTTAATGTATGAATATTAACATATTTAGGTGGCGTCTCCGCCCAAACTTAATGAGACATTGTAATTATTAAGAAAATCGTCCTAGTTGAAATGGTACGCTCCATTTTACACATCTCGAGACATTTGTGGAACTAGAAAACCCTCCCATCCGTCCAGGAGGCCAATCATTGGATACACCCAATTGAGTTTATTTTCATAAAACGTATAGGCTGAATGATTTCAGTTTCTTGCTAAATTTAGTCTTAGCTCAAACCTAAAGTCAGTAACATCACCAGATGTCATAGCAGAGCAACATGATCAAGTTATATACTGTTTTTTTTTTTCTATCTGCTCAAGTTCAAGCTAAATTTCCTGTTCTACATTTTTAAGAACATTTGGAGTAGCCTGTAAAATAGAAATGGACAGGATGTTTCCTCTTACCTCATAAAAAAACGAAACTAACCAGACAACCTCTAGGTCCTTACAAGGCAAAATGAAGATAGCAGCTGTCTGTGGAACTGAGTGGCTATCCAGAATGTTTGAGATAGCTATAGGGAACATGGTCTGACATATGTTTTATATTCAGCTTGAGTAAGGCACTGGAAATGAGACTCAACAGAAGGCCTTGGGAACAAACACTGTAAACAAAATACTTCCAGCAACCTGGCAACTGCTAGCCAAAAAGTGGTGTTGTTAGACCATTATGCACCATCCCGTTATGTTGCCATAGGCCTAGGCTGCCAAGGACCTCTTGTGTCATGCCGTACAATTTCGCATTCCTCCTTTCTCTGCCATCTGTCTGATGTCTGGCTACTGTAAAACGCCATTTTAAATTGTGTGCTAACTTGTCAATGTTCTCTCTCGCTAAAGACTTTTGCTCAAATGCTGATGACAATGACCATTGTTCTCCCTCATTATACCTACGTTTACATATACATATATATATATGTACGTACGTATATAACACAATCTATTAGAGTACTTTGTTCCATTCTCTCATCATGTCATCCTTTCCTCTCTCACTTTACACTCTCTCTGCTTCCTGCTACCCATTCCCACCTCACAATTGCATCCAAAATAATGATACTCATTACCTACAATGCATCACACACACATTCGTATTTCCAGCCTAACTACCTATTTCTTTGCTAATATGATTACAATGATCCAGCCACCTCAGTTTGCACTGCCTTGTTTCAGTGCCATTGGAATTACATTCAAATGAGCCACCCTCTGGTGCTCAATTAAATTCAAATAATGTCCAATTAATAGCTTTCCTGTCAAGCTGTTCGCATGTAGAAAAAAAACTATTATCATTGCTACATTTGCATGAAAAAGATGAACATGACCCTCCAGATCAAATTGATTTGGGTGTTGCATTAGTTAAACCCATGGTAAAAAAAATGTTTATACTGATTACACAAAGATTTTACACAAAGTCACTCACACAGCACAGTCCCACTCCAAATCTGCAAAACCACAAACTTATTCTAAAAAATAAGCCTCCATCTTTAATTTCATAAAACAATAACACAACAATAATAACATTAAAATATTACGCGCATAGTTCACTTCTAAGACACAATGATCAGCCCTCAAAGTGCCCTGCCCTTTAAAATGGTTGTGATGTTGATGAGTTGCTGTGACAAGACCCCCAGTCCATTCACACAGTGTAATTTTATATAAATAATCATGTAAAAAGGATCCATATTGTTTTTCTATACTTCTTACAAAGCCTACTGTAAAATATTGTGCATGATGTGTTTCCATGCTGAACATTTTTAAATGCTGTTTAGGCAAAACACTGTACTGTAAACCGTGTTTGGTCTAGCATTTATGTGTTGACTACTGAAAGAAATGTAAAGTTCGCTGAAATTAACTTTTATTTAAGGCAAACTGTTTTGTATTTTGTACCTTCTAGCACTGGAAATGTGTGTATGCCACACAATGTTTTGGAAAACTGAAAAAGTACTGAAATTTGTAAAAAAAAGTCCATTTGTACATTTATACATATACAGTCTATTGTAACCTATTTGGTGAGAATGCTCTGTGAAATGTACTGTAACACTGTAACTGAAAAAGACTTTAGCCAAACAAAGACAGGAATGTTGTACGATGTATCACAGTAGTCTAACCATATGAGTAGTTTTGTTTACCATTTGACACGAAAATTGGATTTTGAAAAAGGATTATTTGTGTTTTGAATGCAATGTTTCATTTGCAGGAGATTTGTGGTGTTTTGCACTTTGTGTGTGCAGTTTTGTGAATTGCATTAAGAGTTTTCAAAAACTGAGACTTAAGAATCCTGGGAGTACATAACGACCCTCAATATGTGTTATGAACCACCATTAAGCTGTTCTACAACAGATACTTAGAATGCTGGCTCTCCATTTTAATGCACTCTCAATCTTGTATGTATCGTGTTATCCTGTATGTATCATGTATATACAATCTTGTATGTATCATGTAAACCTGTATGTATCATGTAATCTTGTATGTATATGCTGCATGTATACAAATGTATCTGCCGCTCTGATTCTCTCTTCTCTTTTACTCTCTTCTCTTCTGCTCAAGGTTTCTCTCGGTTAAAAGGGACTTTTTCCTTGCCACAATCGGCTTACAGCTTGCTCTTGGGGGTTCAGCCTCTGGGCTCTATAAAAAGCTTTGAGACTGTTATTGGTGCTATATACAGCCGCGGAAAAAATTAAGAGACCACTTCAAAATTATCAGTTTCTCTGGTTTTACTATTTATTGGTATGTGTTAAAGTAAATTGTACATTTTTGTTTTATTCTATAACCTACTGGCAACATTCCTACCAAATTTCAAATAAAAATATTGTCATTTAGATCATTTATTTGCAGAAAAATGACAATTGGTCAAAATAGCAAAAAAGATGCAGTGTCTTCAGATCTCGAATAATGCAAAGAAAACAAGCTCATATTCATTTTTAAACTACACAATACTAATGCTTTAACTTAGGAAGAGTTCAGAAATCAATATTTGGTGGAATAACCTTGATTTAAAATCACAATTTTCATGTGTCTTGGCATGCTCTCCACCAGTCTTTCACATTGCCGTTGGGTGACTTTATGCTACTCCTGGCGCAAGAATTCAAGCAGCTCGGCTTCTTTTCATGGCTTGTGACCATCCATCTTCCTCTTGATCACATTTCAGAGGTTTTTTTATGGGATTCAGGTCTCGAAATTGGGCTGGCCATGACAGGGCCCTGATCTGGTGATACTCCATCCACACCTTTACTGGCCTGGCTGTGTGGCATGGAGCATTGCCCTGCTGGAAAAAACACTTCTCAGAGTTGGGGAACATTGTCAGAGCAAAAGGAAGCAAGTTTTTCTTCCGGGACAACGTTGTACTTTGCCTGGCTGAGGTTTGTAAAAGACCATAAGGATTGAACCAAAGCGGACTGGAGGGTCTCCTAGTTCGTCTTCTCTGATGAGTCCAATTTCACAGTAGGTGCAAGACTCTGTGGCTTGTAGGCCTCTCCAGGTCTCCGTCTAACCATCAGACGACCATGTGTTGGGCAAAGCTGAAAATTGGACTCATCAGAGAAGACGAACTAGGAGACCCTCCAGTCTGCTTTGGTTCAATCCTTATGGTCTTTTACAAACCTCAGCCAGGCAAAGTACAACGTTGTCCCGGAAGAAAAACTTGCTTCCTTTTGCTCTGACAATGTTCCCCAACTCTGAGAAGTGTTTTTTTCAGCAGGGCAATGCTCCATGCCACACAGCCAGGCCAGTAAAGGTGTGGATGGAGTATCACCAGATCAGGGCCCTGTCATGGCCAGCCCAATTTCGAGACCTGAATCCCATAAAAAAACCTCTGAAATGTGATCAAGAGGAAGATGGATGGTCACAAGCCATGAAAAGAAGCCGAGCTGCTTGAATTCTTGCGCCAGGAGTAGCATAAAGTCACCCAACGGCAATGTGAAAGACTGGTGGAGAGCATGCCAAGACACATGAAAATTGTGATTTTAAATCAAGGTTATTCCACCAAATATTGATTTCTGAACTCTTCCTAAGTTAAAGCATTAGTATTGTGTAGTTCAAAAATGAATATGAGCTTGTTTTCTTTGCATTATTCGAGATCTGAAGACACTGCATCTTTTTTGCTATTTTGACCAATTGTCATTTTTCTGCAAATAAATGATCTAAATGACAATATTTTTATTTGAAATTTGGTTGGAATGTTGCCAGTAGGTTATAGAATAAAACAAAAATGTACATTTTACTTTAACACATACCAATAAATAGTAAAACCAGAGAAACTGATAATTTTGAAGTGGTCTCTTAATTTTTTCCGCGGCTGTATATTGAGAGGTGGGAAAGGTGATTTTGCAGGCCTGACTTTGGATGTGAGTTCTGCAGACTTGAACTGACGACTGGAGTAATGAACATCTTAAAGGCAGTAATATTCTGCATGTAGAACTAAAAAGGAACAAATCTAACGCCAAACTCTCAATAACAACTTTTGACTATACTGTCAACCAAAAAGACCATGCCAGCCACATACATACACAAACAAAATTTCTACCTGTTCTTATCATGAATAAATAAATTTACATAAAATGTCATGTGTAAATATGTAGGGGGTTGGTGGTACAGTGGTTAGCGACGCTGCCTTCTAAGGAGTTGATCCGTTGTTGATTCCCACATGCTGCATCTGCTAAATACCTGACCTTTAACCTTTATCTCTTAAACACATGAAACATAATGTATACATGTAATTGAAAAAATGCACATGATAACCTATTGAAACTTTTGTATTAAGTGGACCGTTTTGTTATCCAGTTGTTACAAACTAACCAATGACCTGCAGAGCAAGAGGCTCACTGCAAGATTTTTGTTTTTTATTGGGCGAATATGGAGGGCGAGGTGAATGCCAGTAGATATATGACCTAATCTGTCTCTTCTGTCGCATCCTCCTTGAGGAAATGGCCAAGAAATGTTTTACTATCTTGTGTCAGCTCAGTTAATGATGTGGCAGAATGTGCTCAATGCCGATGGGAAACAGACAGAATCCACCCTGTTGGTCCATATTCAGTAAAAGGGCTGCAGAAGACATTTAATCTCCCCCTGCAAAGGTCACAATCCGTAAAAACTGTCTCCTCCATCATCAATGTAAACTGCCCCATCTTCCATTAAAAAGTTATTTAATCAAACTCTCTTGCTACAATTTATCACAACGCACATTCAAGATTGTGAATTTAATGTGATGTAAAATATGCACCTGTCACTTTGCCATCTGTTACTGAGTCAATATGGAGTTCATCTTGCATAAGATTCAATTTGCAACAAAAATGAGTTCACCCGGATGATTTTACTTTCCTGAAAACGTATTGACTTACGAATACTTATTGACTTAGTCATTAACTGATGAGTTTAATTTCACAAACTTAAGTGAAGTTATAAGAAAATCTGTCCTTAACAGTTATCAACGGTATCATCTTGTATTTAACATCTTGCAAATTCAAGGTTTTACTGTCATTCTAATGGCAAACCAGTTTGATGTTGACACCCAGGTTCCCAGGGAGGACACAGACTGACACAATAATTACAGTCTACTCTGTGATAAATCTAAGTCTGCAGACTATGGTTATGAATATGAACATTTCCAAGCTATTAAACTGACATCTCTCTCCTGCTTCTCTCTAATTCAACTTTCCTTCAATGTCTAAAGTGAATTGATAACATCAGCTTGATACAATCTGAAATCAAAGAGAACATTTACCCATTCCCTTCATTTCCTGTGTCAGTTGACATGAAATGTCACACAATCAATTCTGATCTGATACACAAACAGACTTTGTGTATGACTGAGGGATGCTGGAAAGACAAGTGGACAAGTGGGGAGGGTCAGGCACGTCTCATGGCTGAAAGGAGATTTTTGCCATCTGTATCCTTCTTGGCTTTGTCTCTCTTAGCACAGCGCTTAAACATGCTTCAGTCAGCATCTAGCAGTGGAGCGAACATTAGATTTGCCTGCTGAAATTAATTATGGTCCTGTGCATTGATGAAACGGTACAGAAAGGCGATTGCATTAATTATCCATGTATGTTGTATGTTGATAATGTCCTTTGGCAGCAGAGGATATGTGGAGAGGGCAGTCTTTTAACACTGCCAAAGACGAGCCCTCCTCACGACAGACGTTATCCCAGGTGACCAGGCAGGAAGATTCTTATGATGTATAATAAATGAGAGTATAACAAGGAATAAATGAGGCAAAATACTGACGAAAAATATTTCTCCCTTTTCAGGTAGAACATTAGGTGAAATCAATGGAAGTACATTTTAAAATTAAAGAAAGAATTGAATAGATATCCAATAAGAGTTTGAAACTCTGGATTTGTTATAATTTAACGTAAGCAGTTAAGCAAAATGTATGGCTTTTCTTTGATATGCTAGATGTAGGTAATAACAAAGGTGTATTATCATGTTTGTCATATTTTTAGCTGACCACACAGCAGTGTGAGTGTCGTTAGAGTGAGTAACTGGAATCTAAATTAAGTTTAGATGTATGTTTGTCAAGGGCCATGGTTTTGAAGAACCTTTGGCAGGATCTTTAAATGTCAGGCCTAATAGGATCTTATGAGGGAGCTGTTTCTGTTTGCATAATTTTTTGACGGCATCCTCTTTAAAACCTTGTCTTACAGCCTTGTGCTTACGTAAGGCACACTGCCTCTGTGGTGTCAGAGGGGGACCAATGTTCATTTGAAAATAAACAGTAGGGCGCGAGCTGCTTGCCTTGACGCGGAGTCTCGGTGTGATTTCCGTGCCGATGCTGACATTCATTAATTTGGTAAATAATTGCATAGATGTCTGCCACTGCGTGTCGACATTTTACCACTTAGGGTTTCTAAATGCTTTGGGGAAAATGAGCGACTTAAACGGAAAAGACTATGACATCAAAGGCTGGAAAAGCTCCGTGGTTGGGACATTTCTCTTTTACGGTCTGTATGGAAACTCTTGTTTATCATCTTAAATTCTTCAGAGAAAAGGACATTGTTTTTCTGTTGTGTATTTAATACTATTTCCACCTGTCTAATTGGACCTTGGAGTTGACTTGTTCGGTCTTTTTAAGCATTTTGTTATGGATACCTTTCGTCTGTGGATATTGGTAACTTTCTTCGGAACGGTAAGTTGGCAGTTTCGCAGCACATTTTTTGCAGTTTCGGTAGGGTAGTCTACAATAAGAATCAGCTGAGGCATTTTCCTGAAATAATTTAGGTAGCCTAATTTATGTGAATAAGTGCGATGGTTCATTGCTAACCAGCGCTCAGATTAATGTGCACTTTATTACTTATATCAGTGTTTGGTGATTTGGTTATGAATATTTGCTGTGTAGTTATTTTCTACAGTCTACTAAAATGATTTAAAACGAAGTTGTTATTCAGTTCTTGTGTATGTGGCTATGAAATACATTACCATATTGGAAGGGCATACGACACGAATAACACTAATGGACACGTAGACACACACACACACTAAGTGGTACAGAGAAATGGTTATAGTGCATGACAGAATGTGAGGCCGGAGTAAAACACACATACACTCTAGCCCGTAGTATATGTCCAAAGATGTGCACACACGTACAGTACATACAGTACATGTATGTACTAATAACACAGATGCATGCACCCACCCACACACACACACACACAGAGACACTCTTTAACAAAAAAAGGTTTTGAGCTGGGTCTTAAGACTGCTGTTTGATTTTGACACCTGCAGGCATATTCCATCCATACTGACTGTGCCATAATTTCTGAACATATGAAAGCTCAGGAGGCCTGCATCCAAATCCAACGGACAGAGTCACAGAACCAGAATGAATCGATGGGTGGGTACCCATCTCACACGTACCGCTCACATGACACGCATCTTAGAATCCCTTGCCTTGTTCGGATTCTGGTGCTGCTGCTTTAGGGCCTAAAGTCATCTTCCTCTAAACAAGCCACCGTTTTGATCATGTTCTAGGATGGGTTGAACGTTCTGCTGTGTCTTTGTTTAAACATTAATGTTACTGAATGTTAAATAAGTGTCTGTATGGCTTTCAAAACACAAGTGGTTAGAATAAGTGAAATGTCTACATGACAGAAATAGAATAACATACTTCAGAGGTTTGCACATGTAAAATGTTGCTGTTGTGTGCGTTAATGCCCCAAATGGTAATTTGCTTTGGGGCCATGTTCTCCTAATGCTGTACAGTAGCCACAGACAACCTGTTTAGTGTAAAATCTCATTCATGCCCGGTATATGAATTGAGTTATTGAATTTCCAAGCATCAGCCTACTGCAGTTAAACTCTTCATCGGCCTATTTAAGAGCCATTTTGATGCAAACAGCAGGAAACCATTATGATGAAACTGGCTTGATTGGCCATGAATGAGCAAATATAATATATTAATCGGCTTATGCAGCTTTCTATCTAAGAAATCACTTCATCTTTTCTCTTGTCCTTTCCTCTCTACTGCGGAGGGTGGGTATGACCAAGGGAGACTCTTGTTCAGGAGAGAGAGAGAGAGAGAGAGAGCGAGAGAGAGAGAGAGAGAGAGAGAGAGAGAGAGAGAGAGAGAGATGGAGAGTAAATTGAAAACAATGGCGTCAGCTTAGCCACTGGTAACTGCCCTCAGACAGAGGGACCTTTTCAGAGCAGACACACCTAATCTCCGAGGTGAATCAACAAAAACAGTCTTAATCTAAAATGAGCTGTGACTCTTTTTTCCCAGTAGATCTCTCTAAGACGAGTGACCTATGAATAGAAAGCTGTTAACGAGGATGTGGATGAGGCTGCAACAGATAGAGAAAGCACTGAGGACTGACCTAATTGCCTTAGATTTCTAACACTAATCTAAGTGTGTTTGTGTGTGTTTCTATATCTCTTTGTGTGTGTGTGTGTGTGTGTGTGTGTGTGTGTGTGTGTGTGTGTGTGTGTGTGTGTGTTTGTGTGTGTGTGTGTGTGTGTGTGTGTGTGTGTGTGTGTGTGTGTGTGTGTGTTTGTGTGTGTGTGTGTGTGTGTGTGTGTGTGTGTGTGTGTGTGTGTGTGTGTGTGTGTGTGTGTGTGTGTGTGTTTGTGTGTGTGTGTGTGTGTGTGTGTGTGTGTGTGTGTGTGTGTGTGTGTGTGTGTGTGTGTGTGTGTGTGTGTGTGTGTGTGTGTGTGTGTGTGTGTGTGTGTGTGTATATGTGAGTGTTGGAGTGCGAGACAGGTAGGTACTCAGGGGATACCATTTTCTTGGAACACAAAGATGGAGTTAATGCATTAGTGCAGTGTCAAGTATGCCTAATTAGCCGGAAGTGTTCAAAGGAGCCATCCTCGGGAGCTCAATGAAAATTCAGTTAATGTCCAATGGCTTTTCTCTCAACCAAACTATTCATAGGAAGAAAAAAAACTGTCACACTGGACACTTTGATATGCTGTGTTGGTAATGCATTGTACTATAAAACGTCTTTGACTGTTACAACCCTATGAATTGCAAATGGTCTAGCTATGTGTTCAATATATACATTTCAGTTGGCTGTAATTAACTTTTTTCAGCAAACTATTTAGTTTTTTGTACGTTTTAGTAGTTGTGTTTACCATTAGATGCAAAAAGATTTTTCATTTTGCAGGAGATTTATGGTGTTTTTTCCATTTTGTGTTTGCAGATTTATAAGTTATGTGTAGAGTTTTGATAAAATGAGACCTATTTTTAGAAAATATGTACAAGTCATGTTATTTTCAAAGTGATCCCAGCCTAAGTGTAACCTACAGCCAATTTATGCATTAGGTTGAAAGAGGTTGAACTTTTTTCCATTGATTTTAAGTTATGTAAGCCATAGAGTGATGACACGGCCTGTCGTGGACTGTGATCCGTTGCCAATTTGTGTACTCATTTTATATAAAGGGTGAAAGGTCTAGAGAGAATGTTTAGCCTTTGTTAAATGGAAAATCATCAAGGTCACAACCCCTTGAATGGCTGGGGCTCCTACTGAAGTGCATGACTCATGACGCATGTCATCTTAAAGATAAATGTGTGGGCTGTCTGTAGCCTGGAAAAGACAGAGAAAGAAAAAGAGAGCTGGGTACACTGTTTATACTTATCTAAACCCCTCAGATTCAGTGAAAAGCCTGGAATCTGCTGTGTAGAGTGTCATTAGAATCCACATTTGGAAAGGGACAGGTATTTTCAGTGCCGGGGGACCCTTTAAAGACAGTGCACTATAATTGTTCTGTGCTTCCCCTTCCCACTTTCTATCCTTCCTTCCAGTCCAAAAAATATCTCTTTATTGGCTTTATGGCCACCTTGTTTAATTTCTCCAGAGGCTGTCACCTTATTTGGTGTGTGATGAGGTTAAGAAATCAAAACTCTGCTGCCATTGACAGAATGTTCTATGTCAGGGACCGTAAGGTTGCTAAGGTTACTTTCCTTTTCCTCCTTTTCCTTTTCTTTCTCTCGCTTTGTTGTTTTTAGGTATTGTCTCAATTGTCAATCTTATTTCCTTACCATGGAAACAGGATGCGACTCTCCCATTATGTTTTTCAGTAATTACAACCCATTAAAGTCATTGTGAACAAAAGGGAAACCCGTGCCTATCCCCATGGGGTAAAATACGTCCTACACGGTACAATGACAGAACTGACTTGTGTTATTAAGATTTAAATGCATTTAATGTCTTGCCTGTGCAAGGATATTATAAGAAAAAATTACTGAATGTAATATGAGGTAATACTTGATTGTATAATTGCAAATTAATCTGCTTTATGTGGTAAAAAATACTCCTCATCTTGATATCCCCTTCACCACATCCCCCCACACAAACACACACAAACACCATTACACTACCGTACACACAACACACTCTCGTAGCCCTAAAATACACATCCTTGCAGTGCCATAAACACCCACCCACTCATACAAACCCAAACGCATGAGTACACCAGTCACTGTTAAATAGTATTTTATTTGTAAACACGCATTGAAGAACCAATGAAATGGAGAGTGTTAGGGCAGAATATATATTAACTACCGTTAATTCGTATTTGTCTCAGCAGAGGAAAAATAATAATAATAATAAATATATATATATATCTAAGCCAAAGCAAACATAGGGATGTAATTGTGTTTGAATCACATTGGGTCACTTCAGGCATAAAAAGTTTGTTTGATAAAAAGACTACATGACGTTCAGTTTTTTCTTTCTTTAATTTTCCCTTAGTGTGGGACTGAGTGCATCTGTCTGTTGGTCTGTCTGTCTGTCCAGGCTGCGGGACGGGGTGGGACGGCATCCAGTGCTGGCCTCGTGCAGAGCTGGGCCAGGTGGTCAATCTTTCCTGCGCCGACATCCTACCGCTCCTCACTCACACACAAGGTCTGGTGGCACTGCACTGCAGGTTCTTATGCACAGCAAAGAAGGGTATCGCGTAAAGCTCTTCTGATGACTGATTGATTACTTGATCATGTTGTCATTTCATTACATACGCACAGACCTAAGCGCCTCCAAGCAGTCCGATCAGTCTGATCAAAAAGGTAGGATGGACATTTTGTTAGAGGAAGGTGTTCTGCCATTTCGTCTGTAAATGTAACCTGAATCTTAGTTTTCAACGTCTGGAAGGCACATCTAATCTTCTCTCTACACAGTTGGACAGCATAACATTAGCCACTTGGTTACTGAATTGTACGATCATTTAACACAACAAAAAATTTGCTAAATGGCTTTGTAGGCCAAATGCTCAACCATGCTCAACACCACACAAGTCAGTGAATAAAATAATCCTCAATATATGAATATGAGATAGGAATAATCATTCATTGGGGCCTTAATGCTCAACAAATACTCACATACTCACTCAGTTTAGACCACATGTCGTTCTCCCATTTACCATTCTAATAGCCTAACATCACTCAAGTGAGAAGGAGTGCAATTTCTCTGTCTACAAATGGGATAATTCCGTAAAATATTTGTTTCGTTTTTACTTTTCATTAAATATGTAATTGCTTATTCCTTTGCTGATATTCACTTTTCATGGTCACACACCTCTCTCTGTCCTGCATGGTTCACATGTCACTTGGTTTGTGTTGAACTTGGAAGCGCAAAAAGGGAATTAATAGAAGTAGACCCCGAAACAAGTCATCTGATAGTTTCCCAAGTTTCCTAATATTATTTGCTGTTTATTTGCCATTTAGGATGACTTATTTAGCTCTGGATATTAAATACTACCTGTGTTTCACTGGTTAGCCCTTCAGAATGCTTGATTTAGAGTGCCTGATAAGAATACATGTTTGGCTTGGTAGCTGGCCATGGTCCTGGAATGCCCATAGCTGAGATTGTGTGTGCTGACACCCCTTATGGAGTAATGTGAGTTTAGATTTACTAGTGAAAAGGAGGTGAATAGAGTGGAGTGAGTTGAATGATGTCAAGTATTCTGGTAGGCTCCTCCCGAACTTTGTTTACAAAACATCATTTAATGGACGTCTTTGCTATGTCCTGACATTTTAATTATTTTCCTGAAGATTGCTGTGTCCTGAATATGAAATGATCACAAGTCACTCCATTTAAAGAATTGTCATTGTGTGATGAATGCTTTTCTCCCATTCTTCTTTTGGAGTGTGGCTGGGACTGTTTTGCCATCATTTCGCTATTTTTGGAGAAAATGCTTTGAACACAACGTTGATGTATTTGGATTATCTATTTCCCTCAAAGAAATCTTCTGTAGCTTCCTTTCATGCGTGTTTAATGGACTTGTAGGCCGACATGTTAAATAATGTTAAGACCACAGCAATGATTACACTTAGGTGGCTTGAGCTGTACTGGGCTTTTATCAATTCAACATGGCATTTTTAATGATATCACAGTGACAATTTAAGAGTTCAAATATGTGTATAACATGCACTGATACCTGTTGGACTATGGACTTACACCAAACGAATAACAAGTCAGAATGCCTGTTGATATCATGACAAACTGTAGTCATGTATGTGTTGTTTGGTTGTTAAGGTTAGCGAGTAATCCTAACAGACACCTCTGACACAGATCACTCAACACCATCGACTCCTAGCTCATGCATGTTCATTATGGGCCCTGTGTGACACCTCTGCTGCTGTCATGACATCACTGTTAGGCAGAATTGCGATTTTGCATGGAGAAGGGACGACTATTAACACGCAGAAGGTTGTGGTGTTGCAGGGGGCTGGGGGCGGTGGGATATGGGGGTTGGGGGTGTATGTTATATGCATTCCCTGCTGTGTGTGTGGTGGAGGGTGTTTATGTGAGACTGGCAGTCACGGGTTCTGATCCAAAGGGTCCTGGTTTACATATTCTACGGGTCAGTTGTCTATGGGCTGTGTCTGTGTGTGATACAGAGCCAGAAAGACACAGAGGCCCCAGAGACATAGCAAGGCAGCCAGCCCTGATATTGGACTGGATTTGACCTGCTTTTCCTTTTTATCATTGCCTTTAGATATGCTGGAACATGACATTTTGCCAGAGTTTTTTTTTTTTTTTAAGTAAGCATGCCTTTGGACATTTTAGCAGTTCACACATACATTTTTATTTTGTGGGTCTAAATCATTTTACAGCTCCCACCTCACCCAGGGGTTTTTGTATAGCTAAAAAAAATCATGAAAGCCCCAGGAAAAGCACTGAATTCCAAGGTGAATTTAGGTGAATACTCATAGGACCCATCCCCTGAAAAGCTCCCGTGGAGCTTAGCAAGGGTCTGCTTCTCTCTGATGGATGATTAACGGCTGATATTCATAGACAGATGATTTGTGAGAGGACAGAACGAAGGAAACATACACCAAAATAGAAACACATTATATCCTCATTACCACATAAATGATGTCTGACCACAATGTGTAAACACTGTATTACTGAATCTTTTTTTTTTTTTTCATATTTGAAAATCCAATTAGGAAATCCTTGCGATTACAGAGCAGCAGCTCCAAGGGCCACTAAGTATGTTTTTTGTGTGTATGCTCGGACAGAAAAAAAGAAATGTGCATCTCCTGGGACAGGCTTGTTTATCACCCTTCTTTGATTACTTTTTTTCTCCTAAAACCTTGGGAGATATGGGATTAGTGTATCTTTGTTTAAATCTGGGCTTCTATTTCTGTCGCCATGACCAAATCCATGGGAAAGCTCTGAATGCAAAAAAATGAGCAGCTGCGTGCAGAATGAAGGGTCATGTCTTACATGTTATTTTCAGCTCGAACTGTGATCTAAACACTTGTTTGCAGTCGTCAGGTGGTTCTGGGGCAGCTCGAGTCTCAGACTTTGAGAATGCAAACAGTAAACAGAACAGCTGGAGGAGAAACCCCTGCAGTGAACAGCTGTACAGTCTGTCAGGGTTGCACAACTCTTGAGCTGTCTGGTGGTTAAAGGCTGTTGCTCAGACATGGTTTTGATACACTGCCATTGCTTAACACTGCGCAGGAGTTGGGAGGCTAGAGGTGTTGTGTGTGTGTGTGTGTCTGTGTATGTGTGGGTTCGTGCGTGTGTATGTGTGTGCGTTCATGTGTGTGTGTCTGTGTATTTGTGTGTGTGTGTGTTTCTGAGTGTGTGTTTTTATGCTGACAATCTCCTCGTCTTCCGCAGGGTATGTGTTTAGAAACTGTACTAAGGATGGCTGGAGTGATGTACATCCTGCATATAATGTGGCCTGCGACTTTGGAGACGAGCCTGAATATGAAGTATGTTCACCCACAGTCCCTTTATACTTTTATTAAAAATAGAAATCAGTAGAAAACTCTAGAACACCACAGTAAATACCTTTTTGTTCTACAGAATACCAAGGTTCCTTGCGTTAATATGTTGTTGTGGAGTAATTACAACAATATGCTATAGCAAAGAAAAGAATGTTAAAGAAATAGGTTTAAAGTATAATACACAATACCCAATATTACTGAAATAGTGATGTGCTAAGACCACTACACTACGGCATAAACTGTAGTATATTTGACGTGTTATGTGTTCACGTGGGTTGTCTAGCCTTCGGCAGTGTCATAGGTTTCGTAATGGATTGAACTTGCCCTTTGCTGTGGGCCACTTCTATCTCAGCATGCAGCGAAGAGGGGGTTTCTTCACAGTGAACTCATCTAGAAGTTCATGTTTAATTCATTGGCAAGGATTTGGAGGTCAACATTGGCTGACGGTTCTCTGAATAAGAAAAGCTTCACTGAGTCCAGGCATACTCATTAGGATGGTAATGTTGAACATGGAAAGTCACAACACTGGGGAAATACTCGGCCGGAGAGCTGATCTAGACCGCGGGTTTTGTGTGTGTGTGTGTGTGTGTTTCAGATGAGCTACTTTTCCACTTTCAGACGGGTCTACACAGCAGGATACGCCACCTCCCTCGTCTCTCTCATCTCGGCTATATTCGTGTTTGCTGCGTTCAGGTGAAAATGGCACCATTATGACTGTATTCAGTGCTTTAACTAGTTGTTTATTAATGCATGAACCCAGGCGCTCGATAGCAGCGGACTACTGAGATGTGACTTTTATTGGACAGGACTGATTCACCTATGTTCATCTGCCTCCAGAAATTTGAATTTTGTGGAAACTAGAGGAGACAAACCAAAGCAAATGAAGCAAAAACATCTTGAAATATGCTTCCAAGGTGTACTAATTCAGCAATGAATATTGGAATAAATTTTGATTTAGAGTTTACAAAGGAATTTAGAGTGCAACAAAGGAAAAAAAACTATTTAAAAATGTGCTTTTAAGGTGCAATATTTTAGACTTAGACTTAGACTTAGAAAACTTTAATGTCCCCGAGAGGCAATTTGTTTTACGGTACAGACACTGACATATATACAAACAGACATTGAACCAGACATTTCCAGCACTATATATCTAACACATAAACATACACATAACATACACGCGTTAATAAATATAATACAGTGAACAGTACAGTAAGAAGGAGTATTTGTGCAATACATCATACGCACATCAGTAATAAAATACAGTAAAAAGTATATTGCACTACCCTAGAAGCCTATGTGTCATAAATAAGTCTAATATTGTTCTAGTCGTACTTCTCCCCCCATCTTATTTAATTGGGTTATTGCCATTGGAATGAAAGAGTTTTTTGCTCTGTTGGTCCTGACGTTAGGGTATCTGTATCTACGACCAGAAGGGAGCGGCATGAATTCCACTGAGAGTGGATGGGTTGTGTCCATGCAAACCTTATCTGCCTTCTGTTGTAATCTGGTCAGATACAATTGGTACATGTCTACCTGTTGCTTGCCAATGATTTTTCCACAGGTTTTAACAATCTTCCCCAATTTGTTCCAATTTGTTAGTAATGGATGTACAGTTGTTTGCCAGATGTACTGATCAGAAACACCAAGTGGATAGAGGTGTTTGTATTTTGGAGCTGTGTGGTTGGTTATAATTCACGTTGACGTAACATGGTTGACCTGCTGGCCTTGACAGGAAGTTCCACTGCACCAGAAACTACATCCACATCAACCTCTTCGCCTCCTTCATCCTGAGGGCCACTGCGGTTTTTATCAAAGACGCTGTGCTTTTCACTGACGAAACGCTGGATCACTGCTTCATGTCAACAGTAAGAGTAAACACACACACACACACACACACACTTGCACTCACTCACAGACACACACATTCATACACTTACATACCCACTCATAACCCTTTGTGTACATGATATAGCCCCGTAGCCAGGGCCCATAGACATATTCATGTCAATCTAAATAGTCTGAATAGCCATGTCGCATTGCAAAAAATACTGATGTATACCTATATTCAGTGAAAAAATTACACTGACAGGTGTAATAGGCGGAATATGTGTGCGGGGGGAGTGGGCGTGGTGGCGGCGGTTACAAACATGAAAAAAAGGATACGGGACTCAAATGTTTGGGAAACCACTGCCTTACAACACTGACAAGGGCCCGTCACAAGAGGCTGCACCTGGGCCCGTGGTAACTACCTGAATGTTCTGCTATACCAAATTGTGACAAAACTGAAAATTCAGAAAAAGTATTTCCTGTATTTAAAAAATACAAAATACATGTATTGTATTTTGTTACATTTTCTGGCAACAGTATTTTGTATTTTATTTTGATACATTTATTTGAGGGGTATTTTGTAATTTGTATCAAAATACATTTTGATGTATTTTTGCCCATCTCTCGCAGTATAACAGCGTGACTTTGAGTGTGATTTTACTCTTGAACCACAGTTCTATAAATATGAAATAAATACAGTATGTGAGAGACGACAATGTTTGACTTGTAATTTCCGCCAGTGGCAGACTCAGACCAGCAGAAATAGTTATGAAGAAAAGCATTCCCTGTTGCCAAGCAACCCCTACAGTGCTCCCAGCGTTCTTCAGAAAGAAGGATATTCCATAGAATGGGATTTTAAAGGATTACTGTAATAATATTGACTTCAGTTTTTGAAATGTTTTTATCACAACTGCAGGGTTTATTTCTGTTTTATTAATCCAGACACTCAGAGACAAAGCCTGAGGTGCTTTCACTGTCAAAAGTAAAATAGGCGACTCGGATTGAAAAAAGTACTATAGAGGTCTATGTAAATATATGCATGATGAAGTGTACTGCTATTCCACTTGCATGGGATTGTTAAGTATTGGCACCTCTACAGAAGTGATACATCGTAGTGCTTGTGCAGCTCTTGTATGCCTTAAGTATTTTGCTACCAAACACGGGAAAGATGCAAGTTATGGAAATACTGACCAGAATATTATAGCCGAATGTGTGGTTATTCTTTCTTCATAAAATACAACCCTAGTCTCATATTAACTTCAAAGGGAAAAATCAAAAAGGAATAATTTATCACAGGCAATTGGGACTAAGACAAACTACATTTGCTCTACACATTTGTCTTGATTGTAATGTAAATGTTATATAGACAGTAAACATAAAATATAAGATATATGTATTTATATACTGTATAAGCTATATTTATAAAAGAGATTGAGAACACAAATTAATAAATTAATTTCTTCTTAATCTCATCAAATTATTGCTTTACAAACAGATGCAATCACTTGGGTTTTTTCTGTATTGTTTTTGAATGCACTGTTTTAATTTGCTATTGTGACCCTGTTAAGCACCTTGAGACATCTTTGTTTGTGAAAGTGTGCTATACAAATAAAATGCATTATTATTATTATTATTACTTGGAATATCGAATCTGCCCAGCAGGTTCAGGGTTGTTCAACTTCACTTCTCAATGCCTAATCATTTTTAGCATGCTAGAAACTAGTGCAAGCAATTCTGTTTTTTAGCCTCATTTTTTTACTCATCTGTATCCCATGCTTGATGCTACAGGTTGGGGTGAAGTATGTCTCACAATACCTATTCTGTGAATCCATGTTAGTTTTTCTAAGTCTAAGAGGTTTGAGTCTGTCCTGGCCTTCTACCATGTCCTGCCTGTAACACAGATTACATGATTCAGCACCATTCTCTCCCTTCAGATTGTCTGTAAATCTGCTGTTTCCTTCTTCCATGGTTTACCTATAACACAGATTACATGATTCTGCTCCATCCTCTTCCCCTTTAGATTGCGTGTAAGTCTGCCGTGGCCTTCTTCCAGTTTTGCATCCTGGCCAACTACTTCTGGCTGCTGGTGGAGGGCGTCTACCTGCAGAGCCTCCTGGCGCTGACCTTTGTCTCGCAGAGCAAGTACTTCTGGTGGTACATCTTCACCGGATGGGGTAGGTGGTGGCAGCAGCCACCCACCCACAAACACACACACACACACACACACACACACACCTGTCTTCTGAGTGGACACAGCTGTTGTGCAGAAAAGCAATTTCAATGAAAAATACAAACGTTGAGCACAGCAGGATAATCCCATCACCAGTAGGACTGAGATGCTAGTGTTCTTACACACAATAAACGCTTTCAGTCCTGTTAGGCTTCTGCTTGGACCAGCTCTCAGTGTGAAATATGAGTTTAATATGTGTCTTGCTTTACAGGCTGATAACAACATTTTATCAGGGTGCAGAGTAAGTATTGTGAATGATAGTTACCCGTACAGGAAAATGCTATTTTTTCTCCAGGTGTTCCATCCATAGTGCTAACCATCTGGGTCATATCAAGAAACTTCTACGACAACAGAGGGTACGTCTGATTTATAGTAATAAATGGATTGAACAGCAGAACATTTTTGCATGTGAGTCTTTCTTGCGTACATTACATATTAATGTGTATGTGCAGATGCTGGGATGACACAGAAAATCCTTTCATCTGGTGGATCATTAAGGGTCCAATAACTGCCTCACTGCTAGTAAGTCATTCATGTCATTAGCATTGGAAGCACTACAAGGTTGTGTGTGTTGCTTTCATTTGTTCAATATCAGTGCTGTAATTTAAGCACTGGCAAATGTTTTGTGAAACAAACATATAAAATGATGAATTTGACTCTGAACAACCAAACAGACGTCCTGTATCCTGGTACAATTAAGGATTCAGGATTTGTAGATGTTAATGTGGGTATGTGAATACATAGATTTCAAAAATTACTTCTATTGGGGTGTATTGTCCTAGTGAATGCAGATGGGTGTGATTTCATTCAAACTGTAATGCTGCACCATAAACAGCTGAATCAGCCCCTTCTCCGCCCTCTGTGTACAGGTGAACTTCCTCATCTTCGTGAATGTGATGCGGATCCTGGTGCAGAAGCTCAGGTCCCCGGCTGTGGGAGGCAGTGATACTGGAAACTTCATGTGAGTTGTCATGGAAACTTCTATGCTCCAGAAGAGCAGCAGTTCGACCTTGTGCTGGGCGCTGGCTGTTCTTCATTCTGATGTTGAAATTAGAATGTTTTAGAAACTATCACATGTGAAGTTGTGCTACCCTAACCTTCACCTCACTCCCAAGTCTAGCACCTGTGTTCCATTCATGCTTTAATCATTTATTTATCACAGTTGAGATGGGTGTGAAAAAATAGCTATCTAAATAAAATAGGACCAAATCGCAGGTGTGAAAGTGTGAAAGCTCACCAGTTTACTATCTACTCTGATGATAATAAAGTTCATCTTGAAGATACATTGAAGCTTTACCATCTACTTTATTATAAATGTGGATTATAGAGTGCAGTTTAACCTTTTTCTCTCTAAAGGCTTTGGCACAGATGTGTTGGTCAGGGTCTGATGGTTAATCAGTAAAGGCTGGCTGCACCTTTTCAATCTGATCTGTCAAGCATGTGGAGAAGATGCTATAATTACAGTGTTCTGCTGTCTTGACTAGACACATGACAGCGATAGGGCATTACTAATCTGTGAATGCCCAGTGGCCCATCCATCCATCTGCAGGTCAAACCTATGGCCTTTGTCAGTTACACACTGTTTAAACTCTTCCTTCCTCTCTAGGCATGGTTATGGTCGAGTACACATGCTGAAGTGAGGCGCGTGCAATTAGAGTAAATTGACAGTGATCCATGTGCACTCCTAACAGTTAATGTTTCTAATTTAATCCCTGCTGCCGAGTCTCAATGCTGTCATCACATTGTGCTGTAGAGAGGAGAGGAGAACCAGGCCTGGATGCTGATGTTTGGCATGATTCTCATGCACTTAGGTCTCATATTTTCAGTCCTGTGGGGGTCTACCTCTCATTAACTCTCATGCTCAACTACTTGTCAAATTACTGTCAGCTAACTCTAACACTAACCTGACTGTAACTGTACATCTTACCTCACTTAAACCCCAACCCTTGTTCTAACTGAATTTGCATGAGCAGAACAGATGTGAACAACGTTCTTCTGTGAACAGAACTTCCTGCTTTGCTAGGAATCAAAATGAGGTTTATTTCCATTTATACTAGAAAGTGCACAAACACATCTTATGGTTGTTATTGATGCTTAAAATTGGTGCTTAAAGAGATACTGGCACCGTATCATGTACCTTATTTAGATAGTTTAGCGCATTTTTCAGCCTATTCGGATTCCTCGTTGTAAACACAGTTGACTGAAAACAAGCTGTTGAAATAAAGTCGTACTGCAGTGGTTTTTGCAGCACATGAGGAGAGAGGAGCTTAACCAGAACAGGATGCTGATGTTATTTAGAGTGCATAACTTGAGGGCTGTGATTTTGCCGCTGTGAAGTCTTTGGTTGTCAGTCCCCTCAGGTTAAGATGTCCTGCTTTTTTTCAAGATGAGCCTCTAAAAACAGCCTCACCTTTCACCGGACACAACAACGCTAGACGCCAGAAGTGAATTCTCCAGAAATGGCCATTAGAATGTCCATTTAGAGCAGTCTAACAGCATTAGCAAAGATCTATGACCTGCAGGGGTTTCAGCTTGACATGTGTGCCTGTAATATCCAAGGGCTCAGTGATACACACCCTGATCACAGATTCAGTGGATGAGGGTAAACGGTTTTGAGCTCAACAGCTAATCAAACCCTCCGTTCTCCTGATGCGTTGTGTTGATTGGATGGAATATTTTTTTGGCTCGGTCCATGCCACTGTGTTTGTTTACCATTTACAAACGTTTATAAACTCCTGAGGATTTTTTTAGGTGCACACACTGAACGGACTGAACTCAGCTGAATCCGACAAAAGTGACTAGAATCGCGGAGCGCACCTTTGAGTGGCACGGCAGCAGTTGGGTTGGGTGGAGTGAACATCAATCATCCATATTTTAACATGAACATGTCATTGCATTGCAGGAGGCTGGCCAAGTCCACACTTTTTCTTATCCCGCTGTTTGGCATGCACTACACCGTGTTCGCCTTTCTCCCTGAGGACACGGGTGGGGAGGCCAGACTCTACATCGAGCTCGGCCTGGGCTCCTTCCAGGTAAAGAGGAGCATGATGCTGATGCGTCACTGGGCTCCTCAGTGGTTGCCCATGGCCATATTTGGTGCCAGTTGGGTCTCACAGAGCCCAATATGGTGCCTCAGGAGTAACATAGGGTTCTGCGTAGGCAGAAGTCTCTCTTCAAGAATACTCTTCTGCTGATGCCCGAAATAAACATTTGAGACATTTTTAGAGCATTCCCACTGTACCTATTTGAAGGTATTGTTTATTTCCACGATAAAAGGATCGTAAAATAAAACCAGAGTTTTTTATTACTGAGTTACAGCTTTAATGGGAACCCACTTAGTCTGTGTAATAAATTACATTTTCTCTTTCGCTAATTTTTAGGGTTTTGTTGTGGCTCTACTGTACTGCTTCCTGAATGGCGAGGTGAGTGTCTCTTCATCAGTGGTGTGCCAAGTCCTCCCTTCCTGTCTGTACCGGCATAATTTGTGTCATTGTCTTTCATCTGAGACTTGATCATAACAGGGAATAAAACAACCGCTGTGCAGTAGGGCTCCTCTCTGCCAAGAGGCACATGTTTTAATGTATTATTTACTCAATGCATCATTGGATAACTTTGGCCCTGTGTCTCCCCATAGTTAAAAAATAATAACACACACCCACACACTTGTGCTGCCAGGGTACAATATCTGTTGATTCTTCATGTAGTCCTTCTGTTACAAGGGATGTCTCTTTGTTCAATAAACATGATTTGACATGGAGAAAACCTTGCCTTAGGAGATGATCATCAATAAAATACAGTTATCTAATCAGTATGATAAACATAATGTAGAATAGAGGTGGTCTTCCCCAATCACATAATCATTAGGCAGCATTTCATCATTAAAAAACAGGTTGAGGTTGGTTGAAACAGAGTGATTGAATAGGAGAAAAGGTGTAATGTCCTAAACATCTTGAAAATAAAGTTTTTCAGTGTGCAGTTTGAACTCTAGTGCTGTTTAATCTGGTTAAGGTGTCTGGAATTATAATAAGCAGTCATACATGTGAGTGTAGCAGCAAAATGGGCCATTGGTAAAAATGTGGAGAGTTTTTTTTTTTAATATCTCAGGCGAGACCTGTCAAGTTCAAATATTAATATCTGATCAGCTGTCGTACCCATCACTCTGACAGGAGTGTGTGTGTGTGTGTATCTGTGTGTGTCCTCTTTGGCTGGACAGGTACAGGCAGAGCTGAAGCGGCGGCTTTACAAGTGGCACACACAGAACCGGCTGAGCCCCACGCGCCACCGTGTCACCCTCACCCAGATTTCCATTTTGGAGAAAGCCGATGCCCAGATGGTGGCTCCCTGCCCTGCCGGGGTCACCCCCATCTGACCTCCCCCTTACCCCAGCATCTCTCCATCTTGTCCTGTCCTAATGCCAACACTGCTGCTGTGTACAAGACAGGCAGTCAGGTCATGGTGCAGAGTAGATGCATAATGCGGTTCTACGGGTTAGGGAATCCTGGATGCTGGGACCCTGTTGCTGCTGGTTTTTCACAACGTCACATGGAAAACATGTATGAAAACCGGCACGTTCTGTCCGCACGGCATCGAGCTTCAGAAAGGATTCATCTGCCTTTGCGTTTTTGCATCTACCCCCACCAGCTCTCTCTGCTCTCTCCATCTACCCACTCTTTCTCTCTCTCACTGAGTGGAGTTGACTGTGGCAGCAAATGCAGGGTATGTGTGTGTGGAGTGGGGGGAACAGGGGCATGCAGAGCCTTGATGAATTTTAATAAGCACTGGGGCGATTAATTCAGAGGCTTGGTGTGTTTTTTCCCCTGCTGTTGTCAGATCCAGTGCATTACCCCTGGTGCAGCCCTGCCATTGCCAGTGTCTGGCACCTCAGATTACTCAGTTTACGCACTCAGCTCTGCTAATGGCCCTTCGGAGCCTCCTAGTGGTGGGCAGAGACAGAAGATTGTGTCAGTAATTAATTTAATTATCTACGTATGTATGTGTGTGTGTATCTTTTTATTTATTTCCACATGTGCATCAGTGTTTATATATATATATATATATATATATTTATAAATATATTTAAATACAGTATCAAGGACACATACAGAGCCTCATAATTTATATTTATACTATAGTATAAATATAAATTATGAGGCTATGTATGTCTCCTTGATACTTGGTGGGAAAGTATACCTCGGTGTTTTCTACTTCCTGTTTATCTTGCTGGACGCTCTTCATACTATGTACTGAGTATGTTCTCAATCCTGTTTAAATTATTCCCCTGTAAAACAGTGTGTGGTGTGGGTGTACTTGGCTTCATGTCTGAGGCATACTGACACTAAATGACCAAAAAGCGAATGCTTCTACATATTGTATGTACTTTGTATGAAGTATATGAATGTTGAGTCTTTCTGTATTATAATTTTTTTGGCTCTTGAATACCTGCATAGATACTCAGTGCGTTCTGTCGAACTGCTGTGGCACAGTGCATTAGAAGTGGTCAGAGTCACTGTTATAATAAATATGAGTGACAGCACTTATTGTTAACTTATGTGTTTATGAATGTCAGCAGTATAGCTATTCCTCTGCTATTGATTGATAGCCAGTGAAATGAAAGGCACAGTCCACAATTGTGGCAAGGTTGTTGATATTTCAGCTCAACAGCCAATCAAATTACACCCCTTGCGCCCCTGCTCTTGAAGCTCAAGTCTGTTTCTCATCTACAGAGCCATGGCTCGATGAACACCAGTTTCTTTTTTTAGACCAAACACTGGAGGGAGGGCCACAGGACATGAGAAGCAATTCGTTGAATTTGACAAAAAGTGTATTAGAATCATGGACTCAGCTTTAATACATCTGATGAGCTCCCATAGGGCAGCATACTCTGGTGCTTATCTGGCGTGGCTCCACCAACTGCTTGCTGTGTACAGGGAAATTAAGCCGGTCAAGGGTAAACAACCAGAGGGAAGCGATGTGGGTGCGATTGCATGGTTGCCCTTACTATGAGTAGGCAAGCAGAAAACACTTACTGAGTAAATCAATACTGAGCAGAACGACATAAGGGGAAAGGAGGATTTTCTTTGTTAACCGGATGTGAAAAGTCCCTTAGCACACTCCATGTGGTGTTGGAGGGAAGGTTGTGGTGGCCCATGGCTCATTCCTTAAGATAGTGATTGACAACTGATTTTGGGGTGACCCAGACCTACGTCAACTGTGGACTCAAGAGCTGTCCGTAAACCAATGCTTGTGAGGGAATTTATGGGTTAATGCGATTAAGATGTCAGGGTGATGTGTCGCCTAAAGTTGGTCACAATATTGTAATGGCCTAATTTACTGACCGAACCATTTTTTGTCATCCTCAAGGCTTGGCCACAACTTGCACATCTACAGTGTATGAGTATTAATTCCAATGATAGTGTTGCACACCCAAGTTCATCCTGGGATGTTCTCTTTTAGGACAAAATAAATAATCAAGTTGAGATTTGATGCATACAGTATTAGTAAATGGTCTAAATTGACTGATTGTTCTGTACATGATTGTAGGTGTGTATGATTCTGTGTGACTTATTTCGTCTAGACTTATTACACCATTGCTTCAAATAAATACAAAATAAATCAGATGAGAAGTTATATCAGTGTCAGTTGTAACCAGGGAGGTATTATAACAGTACCTCCTCAGCATAGTTCTTTCGGAGGATTTCAATATTTAAGTGGGTATGTCGTATGTGTATAGGTATTTAAAAAGGTGACATGCATAATTGATGTGAGATGTGGATCAGATGCAGCTGTGAATATCTTTGAATGATAAAGGAGAATATCTGTAATCCCATGGTATGATAATGAAGGTTCTGCACGAACACTAGAGTGTGGACTGAATTTGTTCTGTCCGAGCCCGGCCCGCGTCCGACAGAGTAGTGCCCGTGCCCGACAGCCATTATAATATTTTGTCCTTACCCGACGGAGTCAACGTCATAACTGTTCATACTAATGACACATTTACCCACATTTTTTTTTTATAAATAGCCTGCCTTAAATAAACTCGGGCATCGACAAGTGGACTCACTCACACAAACAAGCGCCGTGGAATGAGGCAGAATTCCTAAGTCGCTTACTATCATTTTTCATTTCAACTTTACACTTCTTACATGAGACAACAGCCTCATTAGAATCCACTACTAAGAAGAAATATCTCCATGCAGTAGATTTCCCTCCATTATGTAGCCTATTGTTTAAAACTCTTCAGATGACAGTCTCTTTTTAACTTCTTCCATGATGCCAGTTTGCCGCCTGTAATCATGTTGTCACAGCTATGACATAACCAAATTCTGCACACAGGAAGGCTGTTATTCTAAATGTGATTGATTTTATTCTCAAAAACGAACTTCTGCATCATGTGACACAGACACGTTGACTTCCCTACTTATTAAGATCTTTTAAATAGCCTATGGAACGGTCAATGCCATAGCCTACCTGATGTATAGGAGCCGAGTATAATTTCTAAATATTTGTCCGAGCCCACCTCGACCAGTCGGGTCCCGTCGGGTATCTAACCTCTAACACACACCTACTTATTCCCATTTGTGCACACACACATAGGCCTACACACAAGAGCAAAGAAAAGACCACTGAGAAAATTCCTAAAAGCTCTGAAAACACACACACACACACACACACACACAGGTTTCCTTCCCAAAAAACTGATTTGAGACACATACAAAAGAGAATATTTATACACCAAACAAGGACATCGCTGGTACAATAAAGCAAAATTATGGCAGGCAAAGATAGAGAGCAGCGTAGCTATAGTTACGGTATATCTCTTATTCTTACATTCAGTTTTCAAAAGATAATTAACCACATGGCACAGGCTGCCCACCGTCATCCACAGGCTGCTTGCCAGAGTCTTTGGCACAGTCGCGGAACACAGTGTGGCCACTGACATGTAGCCTACCCAAGAACCAAAAACGGCTCTCTGCTAGCGTCCAATTTTCTTCCGGTTTCCAGTTCTGAGCGTGGGCAACGAGAGCCAAAAACCACAACTTCACGTTTTCGTCTCCTTTCTAGGTCTACAAGCGACAGGTAAAAGTACAAAGTAAAACACAACACAATCTAGTGGCAAGCAGACATGAACACAAGCACAGTTCAACATCTCGTTTAGATACTCGTTTGTAACAGCTTTGAGACATGGTCGTTTTCCATCCGAGTGCGCAGACTCAGACTGACAGCTGGTGTATAGAACATGTAAAGCAGCAGACATTTATCTTGTTTTAAATATTTTTTGTTGTCATGCAGGCACACCACGTCTGTAGTAATCTCTGATATTTCTCCCCCATATTACACACATACCTTTTTAAATACAGTATATGTTTCGCCCTGTTACTTTATACGTTTGCTTTCAATTTCACCCATGGGTTGAAAGAAACTACATCCAGTTTACACTTTTCAATCGTCTGCCCCATTAGTACAATAAAAGAACCATGTAGGCTTCTCACTAGTTTCATTGATTTAAACCATTTGAAATGCAAGAAAACTCATACATATATACATATTACTTTCTTAAAATACTGACAGTACGATTACTAAAGAAGAACACTAAAAACCCTTCAAGCAGAGGCATGAAATAAGCCGGCGCCGTTGACACAAATCAATCACCTGTGCACTGCCGAATTCACCAACATGCCTCTCTGTCGCCACCTACTGAGTAAGAGCCGCAATGAAAGCAAATACATAATGCACATTGATTTGTTTTTCGGTTTCACATCTGGATGAAGCTGCTGTGCTACAGTTTTACACACACGCATTAAGTTCTGAAATCATTGCTGCATCTTGTATGAGCAACCGAATGATGAGAAAGTATGCAGGTTAATTAATATTACTAAACAAATAAATATATTGCAACCATATAATTTACAATGAGGTTCAGTGGATTCAAATATAAGAAAAACATTACATTAACATACATGGTGTACTCTGTACATAATAGCAATGAATTATATCACATTCCATTAGCTTATAGTCTCTCACCAATCTGCCCATAGGGGTGACTACAAAAAAAAAAGAGGACAGTCAGGATTGTCAGAAACTGTTGACCGAACATGTTTTGGTGTGAGGGTTAGCTAGACATCAAACTGGCTTAGTTATAAAGGGTCAAGGAGTGGATTGTCACCTCCTGCACTTTCTAAAATGGGTCCTATCCTCAAAGTAAAAACAATCATAAGTGGAGAAAAGAAAAAGTTATACATTTTTTAAGATGATTTCGAATATTAACTAATATACTGTATGTCACCTGGCACATAGAGAATGATGTACCAGTGTGTAAAACTGATACATATAGTGGTCGTATCATTGTGTCTTGCATTCCATAAATTATATGTAATTCACAACAACATGATCTAAAATACTGTATAAAGGCATATATGCTATTACAATTGATAAATAGCTATAAAAGAACTTGTATACTCCTATATCCCTTTCAATTTACCATGGAAAATAAATTAAATCCATGTGGTCCTTTTAAATTAGACAAATCATTGTTGGAGTCACTCTGACCAACAGGCACTTTGGAAGCGTGAATACAAAAATGAGCAGACCATCCTTACCGAGGAATGGGGACATTTCAGTGTCATAGTGGGTAATTTATTTTCCATCATCCATATATTATTTTTCAGAGGGAAGATTCAAAACAGGGAGGTTTATGTTTTCTTTAAAGAACTACACTGATTTAGGTTTCCAAGGCCCTGCACCTGATAATCCCGGGGATGGTACTGATATCCACATAGAGTCTGCCACAGAAGCATGTTCAAAGATCTGAATGATTCCAATGTGACTCAGCTGTTATTATTACGCGAGACTTTTGAGAAAGAACACTATTATATAATCATACAAGTAACAAAGTCACTGACTTTAGCTCACGATGTAAGAGGCTACTCTATTCTGATCATGTCAAAGGTTTACTGTAGCCTACCTTATTCTTAATGTCATCCGAGAATTTATTTATTTTTAAATAGCAAATAAACTCTACAGATTTGGACTCCTGTAGTGCTTTAAATCCCCCCCCCCCCCCCCCCCCCCCCCCGCCCGTTTTTTTTACTTGACCATTTCATCACAAAAAACTACTAACGTCATGATACGAAAATAGAAAAGAAAATATAAATTCAAATCACAACGACGAGAGTTACACATACGATTAAGCACTCATCCTTGAGCTTTCATATTTTTTTGACATACTCTGTACTTATGGCTGATTGTAAAAAAATAAATTTTACAACCTCCCTAAAAAGATGAAACATTTAATGCATTTATACAAGCAAGGCTAAGATTCTTCAGTGTCTTTTCGTCTATGTTGCCATAGAAACTATGCTTTGCAGAATAAAGGATTATTAAAATATTTTGGCACTTCTGACAAGTACATACACCTTGCACTATTTACGATGACAATATTTTACCCCTTCATCACCATGTTTTAGTTTCATACCTGTTGCAATATTTGGTACACATGTAGCCTACAGTTGTAAATAAGACTACGGTCTAGTTTGCACGCTATGTTATGGGAATGAAGGAGGGAGAGGAAATGTTGAAGAAGAAATTAGTGAATTTAAAGTAACATCAGCGCCTATTTGTAAACGTTTTATAACTCTGGCTGTCCATGTGCCACTATTTAAAGTCCTGTTAGTTCCTTTTATACACCAATGTTGGGTCTCAGTGAACATATTAGTTGAAGTGATGGGTTGCATACCTACTGTCTGTATATGGAGTGACACGCGAATTTGACACTTTTTGAACCACTGGCAAATGTCTTGCTTCCTTAGCAGTTGGTTTGAAATAAATGTAAGAGATATGTCCGATTAGTAAGGCATAACCTTATTACTATTTTCTCTTTATCAAAAGACTTGTATGGCACTAATGTAAAACTCATCCTATTTGACCTGCACCCGTTTCTACCTGTCTCTCTCATTAAGAGGAATTATAGCTATATATATATATTATGACAGCCACGCTGTCAGCTTTTCAATGTTATGATTTTTTTTATTTTTTCATTTGTTTGTTTGTTTTCTATTTAGTTTCTGTCTTCAAAGAGCAAACATGGCAGCCTCTTGTGCCTGTTCTATTTGGATTGGAGCGTGGGGACACAAGGTAGAGGCCCTTTCGGCTTGGATTGGATGACAGTGTGTGTTTGCACGCGTGTGTTTGTGTTTGTGTGTGTGTGTTTATATTTGTGTATGTGTGACTGTTGATTTGTGTGCACATGTATAATTGTTACGGTCGGGGCAGAGGCGGTGGCAGCTCAGACATTCAGGTGGGCAGATTGAGGTTGGCATTCTCCGCCTGCGGGCTGGACATGCGGATCTGCGAGCTGCTCTTGCTCAGGATTGACAGCTGCGTGCCCCCGTTCACCCCACTGCTCGCTAGCGACGGGTGACGCTGTTGCTTCAGGTCCACAGCAAAGTACCGGTTCACCGTCCAGCTTCGCCACTTCCTCTTCATCTCCGATTGCACCTTTAGGGAGAAACTTGAAGAGGTCATTTTTTAATGAACTACGCTGAAGAGGTGCTCGACTCATCCCTCCATTCTACAGCCCTTCTTTATTTATTTCTCTTGCATTCTTCAAAGGTTTACCCCAAATACATCAGAATCAATGTCAAAAAAAGAGAATTCAGCTGTGTAATACTGGATTTATATTAGAACACAGTAATCATCTACAATAAAGTTTCAGATAAAATTGCTAACAATATAAAACAGTTCGGTTTATACATTTCTTCAGGAATTTCTGTTGTTCTGATAGGAGGCAATTTTGAAGCCTATTTTGAATACACCTTGACATAACACACATCAACATAAGTGATCAATAAAAACATGTAAATTGCATTGGGTTCAATTCCCCCCCTCAATCTGACGAGAACTGTTTATGATTATGAATATGGCTTCTTGTTTTATATGTTTAAGCACAGCACCACCCATTTGGTGAAATAGTATAGCAGTTCACTTGCTGAGAAAAAAATATTCTTGCTGCCACTCAAATCACTATTTTCTATGAAACACACAATTCTCTACAGTGGCACCAACAGAGACCTCATGTTTTGTGGCCTCTAAAAGGTTCTAGGAGCTTCCTTACTGAGATAAATGAAATTAAATTGTAAGGCTAGTGTGTATAGAGTGGTGTTAAGTCTGAGTGTAGCCTTCACTGTATATTTCTAGTTGTTATTGCTTAATCAAAGTTTGCAATACAACACTTCAATACATTGCAGCCATCTACTGGCTAAAACATGTATTATACGTTGTCCTTCTTTTTAACTCCCCTTTTGACCTCACACTCTCTAACACCACCTGGAAATCCTACCAGGTAATCTACCTGATAAATGAGTATAAGAAATGCATTTGAGCCACTGGATGATGCAAACTGGGTCTCAGTAAATCACTGTGTTTGGACTTCACTATAAGCCAGGCACCATTCATTTTAGTGGAAGAATTGTGTGAATAATGTTGGGATTCATTCACGCAACATTCTTCACCTGTTACTTTCATGTACTCAAATCTCAATATATTACCAGTCAGAAGGTTCCAAAGCATTGCTGTTGTTCTTATTTGAAGTGCTTTCTAATCATGAAATGAGCTGAGATGACCATACTGACGGTCTGGCCTGAACTTGGATGAGATGACCATACTGAAGGTCTGGATGCAGTGCTACCTTCTGCTGCTTACAAAGTTCTTATGGTTCTGAGTGTTATGAAAGTAACAGCTTATTCCAATTAAATACACAAATAGATACTATATGATTCAAGCGCAGTATAGCATATGGAATCTTAAAAGGCGTAGCTTTTCTGGTTGCCAGGATATTAAAGAAAATAGAAACCTTTGAACTGAAAAAGTACAGAAACAACTAGATTCAGCCACTATAATTGTAAGTTGTAATGACATTTTCTACAATTTGAGTTCAAAACACTTCCATCAGTTTAGTGCCAGGACATTTTGAAACATCATTGATGTTTCCCAGTTTCTCAAAATGCTGTCATGAACTGAGCTGAACTGACCATACTGACGTGACTGACTCAGCTGAAATGACCATACTGACGTGACTGACTCAACTTAGTTCCATTTTTCTCACTTGCATTTATTTAGTTCTCAACACTTAAATGGTCAGGAGATTTCAAAGCGTTGTTGATGTTCCCTTTTCCCAAGTGCATTCTGCTCTTGAAATGCTGTCATGAACTGAGCTGAAATGACCACACAAACTGCCTCAGCCTGGCTGCTGGATGCAGGCCCAGGGCACTCTGCAGCTGAGAGAGTCCATATGGTTTTCAGCGCACTTCATTGGCCACAGTTTGCCCGGAGCAATAATAAACAGGCTTACCTCTCCATTCAGGAAACAGTAGAGCACAGCCACCACGAATCCCTGGAAAAGAAAGACAACCGTGTCAGAAGTCTTTTGGTTCCTCTGGATGCATTAAAGGTGCAGTCAGTAGTTTTTGCAATGAAAATATGGAACTACTTCTAGACCCACAATGAAGACTTGTGTATCTGAAGAAGGATAACAGTTAAACATGCATGTTGGTATGCTGTTTTACTTTGTTCTTATGTTGACAATTTAGAAGACACAGACATAACATACCTTGGACTGAAGTAAAGTCTATAACGTGCACAATTATCTTGGGGAGCTCTGTCTATTTATGGTGACTGTGTTACATCATCAACAAAGTGTTTTTTTATTTATTTGTTAACAAAAAGTACTTACCTCACCTTTAAAGTAAATGCTTCAAAACATCATCACAATAAAAACTGGCCCAAACAGGCAAAGGGAATACAGTCAAAATAAGTGAGCTGACCTGACCCTGCCATTAGGTTAAATACTGAACCAACACCAAATCATTTGAGGTGTTTGAGCTCTCTCTTATCTGTAATTACTTTCATTTCTGGGTCACTGGAAGTGGTTTCTGTTCTTGGCAAAATTCCCAGTGAGTGTTATGTGGTTCAAACGTTCAATTTGTTTTTCTAAATTTGTTATGTCCTTGTGTCAGGCCTTGCTTAGCCATCAACAAGAATAACATGCTAAAAATAAATGTATAAAGGTTTTTGTAATTGCCCTGTGTATATGCTCAGTTTAAAACAGCTAACAAAGGCACACAAATATTGTGTTCTGTAAGGAGACATAAGCGTGTATGTACAGAATGGGTTTAGGCATATTACACTAAGGGAAGAGTCACAACATTAATATTGTGTTATGTAGGATCCATTTGAGTCCATTTGAGTATATGAGTGGATATTTCAGTTTTTTTGACTATTATTAGTAGTAGTGCTGTCAGTTAAAAGCGTTATTAATGGCGTTAACGCAAACCCATTTTAACGCTGTCATTTTTTTTATCGCGAGATTAACGATTTCTTTATTTTTCTATTTTTTTAGATTAACGTTCTTTTTGGCATCGCAAACTGTGTAGTAGGCTAACGGTACGGTTTGAGTGAATGGTGAGCGCGATACGGCAAAATGGATGATGAAAAGCTTCTGAATGGAAAGTTTACTTTTAAAAGTTGTGTTGTGAAAAAGAAGCGAGCTTCACTGTTGTCTGAAAATGTCAACAGGCAGCTGGCTGAAAGCAAAGAAGTAGTAGGCTTACCTTTTATTGATAACCTAACTGTTACGGTTCATTGTTTCTGAAATAAGAGGCCTGACTGCTATGTTCCCAGAAAACATGAAAAAAAAAGAAAATATTAAGCCATGGTTTAACTGCACTATAGGCTGAGTACTTGTTTACCTGAAATGTGCACTTTACAATTTTATTTTGTACCGCCCTGTTTGGCAATGTTGTTTTTCAATAAAATAAATCATTTGCATGAAGCAAGCTAATCCACTTTTCCATGTTGATAAGAGCATTAAAATAAAGATGATGGAAAAAAATATATGAAGGGACATTTAGAATAGATAAAAATGTGCGATTAGTTATATATTATATAAAAAAAATGAGTGTGATTTACAAATACTTGTTGTTATGATCAATACCTTAACTTGTTATAACTAACATAAGTAATAACTAATGTTAACCATTACAAAATCACTTACTAGAACCCAATTTAGAAGTGTCTTCAGTTCTAGCACATTCTAGTTTTGCACAGTCCTAATTTTATCTGATGTGTTCAGACGTGTCATATATGAAAATCACATTTATCTTCAAAACAAACACCATGTTTCCTCTCTCTCCAGATATTTTTCACAGCCCTCCAAGGACTCTTGGCGAGCCTAAAAGTGGTGGCAAACTAATTTCAGTTACAGGAAGAATATTACCCAAAGGGGGGTTATAGGGAGATGTCCCACCTGGAAAGAACCAAGGCC
>NC_137923.1:12072158-12079658 GCF_963457725.1 Sprattus sprattus
CCTGGTGCAGTGAAGCTTCCTGTTGGAAACACAAAGTCAAACATACTGTGAGGCTATTGTTTAGCATGCATACATGAGAGAAAAATACACAGGGAGGAACACTTTACTGAGCCATTCACTAATCTGGCAGACACTTCCATCAAAAGCAACTGACAGTACAGGACTGGTATACTGGTGTATATTTGATATCTGTGCTCCCTGGGAACTAAACTTTGCACTACACCCTCACGCGCCATGGTTTACCAGTTCAATATACTACTATGTGCTTAATTTAATACTGAGCAAAACACATATTTTACAGAGTACATGATGTTACATGTCGTACATGTTGGTGTACGGTTTGGAGTTTACAGTTATTAACATGTTATAACATGTACTTGAGGAGTACACAGTATTATCAATGGCTTGTGTCATGCAAGTGCCCTACAAGAAGCACACCAGATTTCTCCAACCACACGAGATAAGAGGACCGATAATAGGGTGCTCACCTGAACCTGCAGAGTATGACCATGGCAGTAGTGAGGGACACCAGAGAGGTGCTGTAGCCCACTGTATAGAGGGCTTTCACAGATCTATAATACATGTCCTGCACAGAGGAGAGACAACTGCATAAGAAACACGGAGCAAAAGCACCATGAAAGGAGGTGAAGCTTTCCTATGACATCATATTTTGTTTTCTTAGGACATGTGTATATATGTTGCCTAAAAAATACTTTTTCTTTAAATATGATTCTTCTTATTATTATTGGTATCATTAACATTATTATAATTTAATACTGAATGCGTTTTTGTGACGTTGAGTAACCTAAACATAATTCATTGGAGAGTTCATACCGGTTTGGTGCTGTTGTCGTCGAAAATGCAGGCGTCCACGTAATGAGGATATGGTTCCGACCAGCCATACTCTGTGCAGTTACGAGTGATCCTGCCCAACTCTGCAAAGAAACCACCAGGAATGCTAACCATTACGACTTCACAGCATATAAGGGTACCAGGGAAAGCTTTGTATTTTCAGTTTGCATCTATTTTTTTTTTAAACAACTGAGAGTAGATTCAACCCCCTATCAGCAAAAAAGAATGGTGCTTTTGTTAATCTAGTAACTTGTTGAGATCATACAAGAAGGCTTTCGATAGATGCATTTGACATGTCATTGTTGTTTCTTTGCAAAGTAATGACAGATGGGAAGCAAGTTTAAGCTTACCCCTTGAGAGCATTTTAACCATTTTTTGGAGCAATGTTTTTGATCTTCAAATTCATTTAAATGTATACGGTCAAGTAAAGGACAAACCTTTTTTTTCCTAGAAGATATCGAAGCTGTTCATTGTGTTTTATTGTGATGAAGGGCCCAAAACCAGCAAATATGTAAAAGCATTTTTAACAGCACAACGTTGCTAAAGGGGACCCGGGTACTCACCATTGTCCTGGGCAATGAATTCAAACAGCTCTGGGCATTTGACAGACACCATATCGCCCACCTTCGCTGCCTGCCAGCATGTTAGGTTGTCCCACATCCAGGAGCATCCCATACCCATATCTGCAGAGGTTAAATTATCACAGAGAGACCACCTTCAGACCAGAGCCACACACGCTTGGTTCACCCAGCTGTGCATGCAAAGAGACACACACACACACACACACACACATTGAAACTTGTGCACATACACACACAATCTCCACTTGTCCTGCTCCAGTACAGACAAATGGGCCTGCTGATCAATACCTGATCTCAAAAATGTCTATTGCATCCAGCACATTGTCAATGCTTATTCAGGTGACAGAATTGGATTTCACTTTCCCCCGTAGCTCACGGCATGTTTACTGCCATCACCTTCACTCAGTCTTGCCACGATGATGTGTAGGAAGGCAGGAGGCAGATGCCAGCTACGAGGGCTTTTTCAAGGGTCTTTCAGCAGCTGAGGACATGTCGTTATCCCCACTCAAAACCCTCTCAGCTCTCACGTGTACGTGATTTCTCTCTTGCAACCAACAGCATTCCCCTTGTCACATACTAGCAGTCGCTATGTTACTGTAGCGTGTTTGGAGCGCAAGCCTTAACCGCAGCCTCCTCAGCCTCAGGCAAGAGACTGAATACTGTGATGCACTTGACGTACAATGATTAACCAAGTTATGGAGATTGATTTCTCATCTTATGCATGTTTGTGTGAGGGTATGTGCAGTGTGTGTGTGTGTGTGTGTGTCTGTGTGAGTGTGTGTGTATGTTGAAGGGTGAATGCTGTGTGTGTGAGTGTGTGTCTGTGAGTGTGTGTGTGTTTCCTTGCTCACATGGCAAGTCACTTGTTCCCTAACCAGGGCCTCTCATTACGGCACGCTATTCCTCTCCCTCGCACCAAATCAACAGGCAAACTGCTAAACTGGGCGAGTTTGCAAAGCAAGGGTAGCCTCACAATAAAGGAAACAGAAGAAAAACAGGAGGGAAAAATCTGGCAGCGTTGGTCCTCATCACACACACACATCACAGCAGCCACAGAAGCAGGCATCACGCTATAATCCTGTTAGCCACAAGGGCAAGGCTAAGATGGCCGCTCAATACTTAATTACAGCTGGAGTAATCACAGTTCTACTTCATCGACTAGCATGCACAGTGCGCCTCGACAATTAAAGGCCCGGACCGGCTGAAGCGAGAAGTGGAGCGAGAAATCCTCAGCCGCACACTCTGGCTGCATTCCGGAGGGGTGGGTTGGGGGTGGCAGGTTGTTGGAGGGGGGATGGTGTGGCTGGTTATGCTCCCTCTTTCCCACCTCTCCCTTGTTCTCTCTCCTCTGTTCCCATTCCACCCTCCAGCTCTCTCTCTTTCTGTCTATGTGCATGTGTATGTCTCTCTCTCTCTCTGTCCTTAGGTAACTCCCCCTCTTAACGAATGCATGGTAAGATCGTACAGAATAGGTAGATTGCTTGTGTCTGTCTGGTAATAGACCAGCCTCCCTCTGTGCTCTAATCTGTTTTTGTTCTGTCTGGCAGACCGGACACAAAGCCAATTACTTTTTAAAGGGCAAACGAGAGCAGCCACACAACAGCAGTAGCAGCCACGGGCAGTAGGTTAGAAGAGAGAAGGTGAGAGGAGAGGAGAGGAGAGGAGGAAAGAGAAGGGGAGAGGAGAGATGGGGAGGAGAGGAGAGGAGAGATATGGGAGAAGAGAGAAGGGGAGCGGAGAAGAGAGAAGGGGAGAGGTTAATCTGATCATTACTAGAGCGTATCATTAGGACACAGTATAGAGTCATTTTCTATAGAGGTTGGTTACTCTCATGTGGCACCTCCAGTGAACACGGATTTGTCTTGTTTAGTTGTTCCAGAAAAATATTTTTTTATTGTCTTTCTATATACATACATTAGGCCTATATGAATGGTGTTGTTTTGTATTGTCTTTGTATCTACATATAGTGGGGCTATATGTCTGGTGTTGCTTTGTATTGTCTTCCTAGAAAGGTCTGTTTTGCCAGCGTGTCAGTGTCTGCGTTTCTTGGACTAAAACTGTGTATCAACAAGCCTTATACAGGCAACCTGAATGACCTCATGACTGGAGCACGGGAGAAGTATACCCTTTTGGGTAATAGTTTAATTTGCCTCTAGAGCTTCTCATCAAAATGGAGGACCACTTGGCCAGGGCCCACATTATAAAGCACTTCTCCTCCACATCCTCCCCCTCTCTTCTGACACCACAGCCCTCTGCTGGATGGTTGGCTGATCTTTACCATAAGGCAATTTGCCAGTAAGTGATTTGCTTTTATTTATCATAATTTGTTGTGTTGTATTGTGGTGAAGTTATTTACTAATTTTCTCTATTTAAGCCTTTTCTTACAGTCACTGACACTGAGGAGCTTCATTCCCATGCCTCATGCTACATCTCTCTCTCTCTCTCTCTCTCTCTCTCTCTCTCTCTCTCTCTCTCTCTCTCTTTGTCTGTCTTTTACATAGCTTTTGCAAAGATGGCTGTTTTCTTTCTTGCCCAATGATTTCCTGTCCCCTATGTTGGAAAGTTCGCATTTGCAGTAAGGGACTAGAGATCAATAGAGGGGGAGTTGGAGGTGGGGTTGGTTATAAATACCCTTTGCTTAAGACAAAATATATCTGATGCTTTCAGAGAATAATGAATACACTCTTCCCGCCACTGTGTGTCTGGTTGGCTGTGAATAGCGCTAGTCTCTCACAACAACCATGCTTTTGTGAACTCTGAAAAAAACGTGTTAGTTAGTGTGAAGGATTTTTTTCTCAACCTGTGTTGGTGTGCCATCAAAGAATAGCATGCATTAGGAAGCTTGAGCTAATTAAAGCATGCACATCAAGCACTTGAATATTTCACAGATCATCAGCCATTTTGCACAATGATCAATCAAAGCCTGGTGATTCATTACACACATTCACATGCACACACACATCTCTCTCACACAAATACACACACAGCCACAGCCACAGCCACAGCGCACAGCCACAGCCACAGCCACAGCCACAGCCACAGCCCACAGCCACAGCCCACAGCCACAGCCACAGCCACAGCCCACAGCCCACAGCCACAGCCACAGCCCACAGCCACAGCCACAGCCACAGCCACAGCCAACAGCCACAGCCACAGCCACAGCCCACAGCCACAGCCACAGCCACAGCCACAGCCACAGCCACAGCCAACAGCCCACAGCCACAGCCAACAGCCCACAGCCACAGCCACAGCCACAGCCACAGCCACAGCCACAGCCACAGCCACAGCCACAGCCACAGCCACAGCCACAGCCACAGCCACAGCCACAGCCAACAGCCCACAGCCACAGCCACAGCCACAGCCACAGCCACACACTCACACTCACACTCACACACATGAACCCACTCTGCAGAAGATGCTTGAACGTGACCTTTATGAAGCATATTTTGAGTAATGGGCTGGAAGAACATCTTTGCCAGGCAAAGAAGCGGTCTGAATGGTCCGGCGCAGCCTCGAGACCCAGCCTGCTCCATGAGTCAGAGCCAGCCAGAGAGGGAAGGGCGGGGGGGGGGGGGGGGGGGGGGGGGGGAGTTGTGTGGGTTTATTTATCTGAGAGCGGCGCTGTTTGAGTTTTCCCTCAAGAAGCGTGTACATAAAAAGACAAAACAAAAAAACAACCTTCTCCCCAACCTTACTAAAATAATTACTTCCAGGTGGTTCTGTGTAAGTTTTCCTGTTTTCTCAAGCAGAAGAAGAACGGGGCCAAAAACAAACGCACGGTCATGGGAAATATGGGAAATGTGCAGTTTGGATGAGATATATTGATTGCAGATGTGTCTTTGACCGTTACCACCGCACAAATGTGACAGTTTAATCAAGGCAAATAATTGCAGTACACATTTGCTGTCTGAAGCATGGCAGGCATTTTGATTGTGTGTCTGACACAGAGTATTGACAGACATTATGATGTGATGAAACAAATTGGCCTGAGAAGATGAATGTTATTGACATTTTCAAAATGCAATTCTAATAAATTCTTAAAATGTTTGATTGTGTGAGTTGGCCTCTCTCAAATAGAAAAGGACGACACATACACACACACATACAGATAAGCACACACATCCTAAACACACCTTCATGCATGTATGCATACACAAATGCGCGCACACACACACACACACACACACAAACACACACACACACACACACACACACACACACACACACACACACAAACACGCACACATACACAAATGCATGCACAAACACACACCATATTCATAGCCCTCGTCCTCGTGTAATGCGATCCTCTCCATACATCTCTCTTCCTCCCTCTTGATGACGCAGCTGGAGAACTCCTGGCTGCTGGAGCGCATGGGCAGCACCTGTTCAGGACACAGGAGACACAGACACACAGTCACACCGACTCCCTCAGAACCCTCTCAGTCAGAAAGGACACACACCACACCATTTCTAGCATCCTCACAGAATATTCATGGGGCACACACAAACACACACACCACAGTCACACAGAGTCTTCACACTGTGGGAAAAACCAACATAAACATACACAGAGGCAGACAATCTGCTCTGTCCTCCCTGTAACGCCCCTGCACCACTTCTCTCCTGATGGTGGGGTGGTGGGTAGTGAGGTGGGTGGGGTGGGTAGTTTAGTGTAGTGTAGTGGGTGGGGTGGGTAGTGTAGTGTAGTGGGTGGGGTGGGTAGTGCAGTGTAGTGGGTGGGGTGGGTAGTGTAGTGTAGTGGGTGGGGTGGGTAGTGCAGTGTAGTGGGTGGGGTGGGTAGTGTAGTGTAGTGGGTGGGGTGGGTAGTGCAGTGTAGTGGGTGGGGTGGGTAGTGTAGTGTAGTGGGTGGGGTGGGTAGTGCAGTGTAGTGGGTGGGGTGGGTAGTGTAGTGTAGTGGGTGGGGTGGGTAGTGCAGTGTAGTGGGTAGTGTAGTGTAGTGGGTGGGGTGGGTAGTGCAGTGTAGTGGGTAGTGTAGTGTAGTGGGTGGGGTGGGTAGTGCAGTGTAGTGGGTGGGGTGGGTAGTGTAGTGTAGTGGGTAGGAGGGGGATGTTTAGTGTGGGTAGTCCACATCAACAAAGAGGGAGACTCTTCTTGGGGTATGGTAGTACTTGTGCCTATGGGGCAAATAAAGTGGTTGATGGAGGAGAACGCAACACTGTACATTGGCCCTTGAGCATGATAGGCAGTACAGACTTTTTTGCCAGGGTCAGATGTGACCATAGCACTTCTTGGCAAGTGTACACAGTCTGGAGACATCTCCTTAAAACAGTACTGCTGTTCTGGTCACAGACGAGGCCTAGATCTCCCTCATAACCCGATCACAAGTTGCCTGTATGTGTTTATGATAACAATGTGCTCCTGTGTTGTTGCTGTGGACACACCCCCTTTTCTTTTCTTTTCTTTTTCTTTCTCGAATTATTTATCTTTATGTCTATTTATTTGTGATCTGTTTCTTGCTGTTTATGTTGTGTTTCATTTCATTACTCTGTTTTATTTAATGTGCTTTGTATTTTCTGTTTGCGCCATGAAAGCTGTCAAATGGGGGGGGGTGGGGGGGATGGGGATGTTTTGTGTGATAAAAAACAATAAACAGTATGTTAAAAAAAAAACAGTACTGCTGAATGCTGTGGGCTGCTGATCAGGACAGGTCTTGCTTTTCCCCTGAAACACGACCACAGATTTAGAAAAAGCACCAGTCGCCTTGTTTTCTCTTAGAATCCATTCTAAATGTTCCCACACACCTTTAGTCCAAATTCCTAGATGCTTGTCTCCACATGTACTGTGTAATGTACACCTGACTAGGAATAGGTACAGAAACCCGGAGTACAAGAGCAATGGTATCAATAATGTCCTTTCAGAAATATGTTTTTAATCTGTGGAAATCAACACAGTAATATCTGTAGGGGTGGGTACTGACACCCAGGGCTAAACAGTCACCGGGGCTAAATTATTAAAGACCACAGTATTGATAAGTTGCTGCTCTAGAAGTAGAATTTAGTTATGCTCAAAATATTAAATTATAATCCTGTTCTGAATTTATATA
>NC_137923.1:12084658-12119658 GCF_963457725.1 Sprattus sprattus
AAAAGGGGGGGGGGATATGTTCTATGTTCTATAGTGAGATCAGTGGTTCTCATTTGGAGCGCAGAACAACATTATGGAACCATTAATCTTAGAGCACTGCTGATTCTGGTTCTGGATCTGTACCTGAATCGGTCGATCTCTGAGCCTTCACCCCGGCCATCAACTCAAGACCCCCAGCTAGGGAAAACCGATGGCATAGACAGCTCGACCAATCCTTGCAGGTTGATGTAAAAACAAGCCATTCTGAGATGTGGTATTTTTAAACCATCTAAGTCGATAGTTTTATACGGGCAAACACATCTTCTCTTTCTTCCCAGCTCTGTGCCAGGCAAAGCTTCAAAACAACGTGCCACTCCAATTTAAGGCCATGTCTGATGAAGACTCAAAGCAAGCACATCCTACAGTAAATCTAAAATAAATTCAGTTATATAAATTCAAAATCAAACACACAGACACAGACACACACACAGTCACACACACACACACACACACACACACACACACACACACACACACACACACACACACACACACACACACACACACACACACACACACAAGCACAACTAACATAGAACCTGTGCATAAACACATCATCAGAAAACAACCGCTGATTAAATGCATGTAGCTCAGAGATGAACAGAAACCGTTAGTGCTTACAGACAAGACTTCATTAATATGTAACAGTGTGTAGAATACATGCTATTCCCATCATAGCCCCAGGGTTTCTGGCAAATGGCCTGTATATCAGAAAAGCATTGACTTACTATTACGTGTTCAACAATGCCTGTGTCAAACAACGGCTATAAGCAATTCTCACCTAACTACACCAAGGTCATTCATGTCAAATAACATCTTTACCAGAATAACATCCCTCTGACAAAAGAAACCCTAGAAATGTTCTTCCAGTTTCTGACTACACTAGAGAGAGGACGTTTTCATTCTTGAATAATTTTAAATGCATGAGGAGGGCAGTGCTCTGGTGACTCATTCAGTATGCACTACAGCCACCAAGCCTTTGAGGTAAATATGAAAAGTCTATGGCACCCTTGCATTGCCGTTATTGTGGATAGGAAGTTGACATGAGAACAGATGGAAAAGGTCGTGCATTGTACAGCCATGAACACAGGAAACAATCACTTGAAAAAAATCTCGAGATGATACATGTTACGCCTGATTCTTTTATTCAGTGTGGGCTGACGAACACTTTCAAATGTTTCTCATTTATCAAACTGAAAAACAATTGTGCAATGAGACGTTTACAATTCTCCATTTGCATACTACCAGCAACTGGGTGTGACATACGTGTTCAGACAGGTTGAAAGAAAAAAAGACAACACTACAGATGTAAGTGTGTTTGACCTATTCTGAAAAAATAAACATTACACACAAACAAATAGGCAGGGTCCAGAAATCTAATTAGCAATTAATTGAGAATTAACTGACACAGTGAAATTGATGACCATGATTCGACCCTTCCAGTGTCATACACTAGGCTGAGGCATGTCTTTTGACAATTGGAAAAAAACAACAACCCTCAATAGATACAGCAAGATAAAGGAACCTATAAACATTGCAACACTGCATTGACACCATGTCTCGGTAAGGCACTTCGCGCAGGACACGACTTGCTCTGTCCGTTTGTCTCAATAAATGAATCCATTTGGCACGTTTCGCAGTACATCACGTTACCTTCATGGTACCCAAGAGCATGTAATCAGGTTTTGAGCTCTAACAGAACATCAGCTGTTACCTAAGCACTCCCATGAGATGAGGTGCTCGATACCACATACCGCAAAACCCGAATGTGCCTTTCACATACATCGCCCTATGCTCTGCTTTATAAGCCCTATTAATAGCGCATTTCACATAAAGCCTAGTCGCCCATTGTTTTGTTTTTTTATTTCCATAAATAATAACAACATTTCAGTGAGAAAGTGCAAGCAGTGAATATGAGAATTGCAAACCGCCACATCGAACTGCTCAAAAGATCCATACTTTACAAATGCACACCGCAACATTGCAATGCTACCGCTGAGAAGGGAGAAATGCAAATTGCTGCTCAGCGCTATGAAGCAAATGAAGTGTAGGAGAAACGGCGTGCGACCCTGCCTGTTATCAGGACCATTAATAATAGAAGTGAAGATTATTTTTGAAGATAAGCTCTTACCATTGCCACTGTGATTCTCCTGTGGGATGACTGCTTAGCTTGTCCTTGTGTTGTGCGGCTACTGCAAAGCGTTGTCTCCACTGCCCGCTCTGCGCTACGGGGGTGTGCAAGTAACGCCGAACAATGTCTGAACGCCTAATATAGCCTAATGGGCTAGAGAAACTCGCACTCTAGCAATGCATATCAGCGTCGCGGAGATGGCAGACTTCAAATGTTAATATTTCATGCGTTCACGGCGTGAAGTACGACCTGCTGTGGGTTGATACTGTCCTGGTCCTTCGGTATCCAGTTTGTAGGGGGTCGAAAAAGAAACAAAAAAAATCTCAGTCGTGCAGCCGCTAGTGCTCTGATAATGATATCATTCAGGTTATTGAAACGCACCTCACTGCTCAGACCAGTCGCTCCAGGAGCACATCGCCAGCCAATGAAAACGCTTCATTGCACAATTATGCATTGCTCTGGGAGATGGAACGGTGCATTGTGCGGATCTATTTCCACTGGAGTGATCTAGATTTGGAATTTATTGACTCGAAAAAAATCAGTTTACTCTAAAGTTTGCGCAAGTTCTTGTGTCCATGACATGACATTTGGCTACACCAAAAACAAATTGCAAGACATATGTTTAATATCAGTTAACATTGTTTATATTACAAAATTGTAATGGTTGTAAAGAATCGGTTGCTTAGTATTATTTAGTATGAACATACATTCTGAATAATGACACAACACACGATTTTTTTCCATGGACAAGGGGACCGAGGCTTAGAATAAGCACGCAAACCATCAAATCAATCGATCCTTTGGCAAGCAGTGACAGTGGGTCTGAAGCATACATTATGTTAAGTGATGTCAGTCAAAAATAAGAGGTAAAGAATGCTTTCAAATTAAATAGCCCACAATCAAGGTCCACTGGTCATAGAATATGGTTTTAGTTTACTGAAAATATAAAGCTATTCTGGGACAGTGAATTAGCAACAACAAAAACAATATATGAAAACCTCTGACTTTAGAACACACTTAAAAATCATACATGATTTTGCACGACAGCTCATGACACAACATCATTAATATAAAAACGGCACGTGAAAAGATTTGAACATCTTGCTTTGGTTGAAGCCTTCAAACCCTTCAAACCCAATATATAATTGTATCGTTTTAGATGAATATTGTAAAGAAAACCTTTGTGCACCACCAGAGGCTGTGAGCACTTGTTTGTCCAGTATGTAGAGGGACAGAGAGACAGGGTTCAGCATCATAGCATCATTGTATGCTCTGTACATTTTTCCAAACAGATAAGGCCTGGGCAGAACAACAACTTGACGGAAAGCCTTCAAAAGTGAAGGGAAGAGATCCGTTTCCCAGATTTAGGCCATCCACTGCAAAACCAAGCATGTGTATGGCAGGATGGGAATCTTTGGATTGGAAAAAACAGATGGCCTTCTTCCACTTGTAAATACTAATTAGGTGTGGGTTAGGTGTTGTTTTATTGTGCCTCTAACAACATAACAACAACGTTGTCACCCTCCTGCTGGTGTTCTGATCTTTATTTTCTGTCTCTGGTTTACTCTCCATGTTTTTCCATGCAAGGGTTAAACTAGTGGCAGGAAAATGGATTTAAGAGTACTAAGTGAGATTTCCATTAGAAATATTTTTTTTTTTGAATGGTCTTAGTCTTAGTGGTAGAGTGGTCTAAGTCCTGCAGCTGCTTATATTAGTCTTAGCATAGATTTCAGAAACATGATCATTCTGGTCCCCCTCTGGAAGGGACGAACCCCCCCTCCCGTTGGGTGAGAACCCTCTATTTGTCTTATCAAGAAAAAACACTGTCCATGTGGCTTATAATTATACCAGATGTAGGACTAAATGGGTACTTAAGGGGAAGATAGTCGAAGGACTTGGAGCATTTAGTAAACAGACTCTGCCGCACTCTATGTGTGTAGTCATTTCTTCTGAGCAGCCATGTATGTTCATATTCTCTGAATGTTTGGATGTTTCATTTGTTTATTTTATACTTGTAGCCTTAGATTATTCACCTTGGACTTGTTGAATATGTTACTGTATTAGGAACTTATACCTGACGAAATGAATTGTGAAACTCTGACCCACTGTGGCCTCCACAGAAATTCTTAACCGCAGAAGTATACGTAGGTAACAGTGTTTTCGCAATGGCTGGCTAAGATCAGTTTCACACCGAATAGATATATGTAAGTCTTGAGGACCTGGCTAATTAAATGGGCTAGACATGCTAGAGCAAGAACTGTTAATTGTATTATACAACGGTGGATTGCCGACCAGCCTCTGCACTGGATCGAATTGTTATACGGATCGCAGAGCAGCCTGGCGTCCATCACTGGACCGAGTCGATCGAACCTATTCCGCCATTGGTTTGGCAAAATTGTCCTTTACATGTCTGTAGCATTAAGTGTATTTCTTAAGCTGAAGCTGCCAAAACAGTTACTTGGAAAATTCAATGACGATGTTAATTACAGTATACTGAGAGAAAAGGTCTTGTTGCTGCCCCCTTTGTCCAGACGTCCATCCATCTGTCTATCTGTTTGTCTGCCAGCCTGTCTGTTTATTTATCTATCTGTCTGTCTGTCTGTCTATTTGTCTGTCTATTTGTTTATTTAGCTATCTATTTGTCTGTCCATATACAGAGTCATGTAATTAATTCATCTTTAACTGGTAGCTATACAGTGGAGTTTGTTCACTCACACACAGTATGGTTCACTCTTGAATGTGAATCTGTCAGGAAAATGAAAACTTGGGCCTTTGCCATATATACAGAATATATATGCTGACTGCGATAAAGTGACTTACGGAAAAGGCTATGTTATTTTTATTCTCTCATTTACCACATTTAGGTTCTTGTGGAAAAACAGCTCTTTATGTAGGCTTCACAGACATCTCATGTGAAGCTATTTTTATCTCAATCATCATTTGGTGAAATATCTTTGTATCATGGCCTGATGAACAGTTCCCATGGCAAGAGACTGTTCTATCTTGCACATCACCACTGACAACTGTGCTCCAGTTTTCTTAATAAAGAACTGGATGAGGACGGATAAAAAAACATCATTCTAATATTAGAGGATTCTTGCCCTGGTGGAGGAGTGATCAAGTTTAGTTAGTGTTACCACAGCCTGCCTTGGATACAGCATCAGAGTGAGGCAAGCGGAACTGGAAATGTATGGACAGCGTATCGGGAGACGTGCCTTCTAGGCGCTTCTCTTTTATCTCTGAGGCTCCTTCGTGTGATAAATGATCTCCAGCTCCTCGGCTCGATAGAGGCATCCCACAGAGTACCCACTCCACTCCGCCTCAATTAGGCCCCGTGCATCCACATCGCCATGGTGATTCTGCCGTTTCAGAGTCAAACCTACTCACGACCACCCCCCCCCCACACACACACTCCTCTCAGAGGGCTGAAGAGGACGACGTAATGCTCCCTAGTATCTCACTTTCATTAGGGAAAGCATGCATGCTTTAACATTCACTTTGTCCAGCTGTGAGGACGCAGAGTAAAAATAGACTAAAAAAAACTGGCTATTACTCCCAAACACTCCAGTTCTTGAATGCGACGTCAGAGACATGATAAAAGTTGTCTCTATTTCGAGGGGTTTTGCAGTGTCTCCTAACAAAGCCATGCAGAACTAAAACTCACAACAGGCTGTACCTTGGTTGTTTTTGACACGTTATCGATTGCCTCTAGCATCTTAAGATCAATATCAATATCTTTTCTGCACATTTTTACACAGACTGTTTTCAGCCTTCCAAACAGTTGACAGACATCATCAAAGCCAAACGGTTCATTTCAGTTGGAGCAAGCCCAGTTTGGGCAGAATAGGAACCTAATCAATGTCAGATCAGACCGGTATCCGTTCAGGCAGTCAGGCGTGTTCTGGATTGTGTCTGCATCGCCTGCTAGTTGCCATCCACCATTTCATGTGGTCTGTCTTTCACAAGCTCTTCCAAACACATCTGATTGGTTAAAGTGTTTGAGATGCCTAGCAGTACGACTTCATGAAAAGCTTTCTGGTTTAATTGGGGGCTGTAAAAATGCCAAGCAGCTGTTTGATGCTGAATGGTTGCATAAGTGACAAATGCCATTGCCCTCTTTTTTTTCTTATCAAAGGAGAGAGGAATTATAATAGATGTCATTCTTCTATAGAGTCCAGCTGCGTAAATGTGATGAATGATTGTGACTGAGATGCATCTGTAGAAATATGATTGGAAACGCATTTCAAACCACTTCCAAAGGTTGTTTCGATCCGATTCACAAAAATTGGATTTCATGTCGTTTTTTGCCGTCCAGACTTTGAAAAATCTATCTAGATTTAATCTGGATATGCCAAAAACAGATTTGGGCTGGCAGTTTACTGTTGATCCGCTCTAATCTGGCCGGTCATACCTCTGTAGGCTAGGCTTCACCACAGGGCTGTTTCAATTTTATTTGGTTTTGTGCCTTTTGGCCAACAGAAGTGATGCCTTATCAAAATTATATTAAACAGTAGCCTTCTTAAACATACACATTAACATAGGGGAGAGAAACTGCTCTGTCTGCCTGCGGCTGGTGAGCTGGTAACCAGCTAATGCTGTCAGGTAGTTCTGGCCCTCACACACAGCCAACAAGAACAAATCCTAGACGAATACGTTTTTTTTTTCTATGGCCATGGTGGCAAATCTAATTATCTAATTATCATTATTCATAACACTGTAGTGTTGGTGGGTTCTAAGAAGCCAACTTGCAAATGCTGTATCGTTTGGCTGCAAGCCTTTTATTTTGTAAAGCACACCACGGGCGCAGATAGAACTGGGGACAGGGGGGACATGTCCCCCCCAGATTCATAGTGACCCTGATCCGTCCCCACCACTCTCCCTACGTAAGGCGACAATCATCAGTAAATAACGTTTAAAAAATGTTAGCGTCCCCCCCAGTTCAAAAATCCCATCTGCACCGCTGAAGCACGCAGACAGGAAAAACAGATACAGAGCAGGGGAAAGGGCTTATTTGACACTAGCGAATATAGCAACTGTAGACAGATAATGCTAACAGAAGTGGGGCTAATCTAAGGCATCAAAATGACAATAACACAGACAAACAAGCCAAGATTCCACACTGGACACAAAAGGGAGCCTTAAAACACAAGATTCTAGCTCAGAACAATTAAATTCAATTTGATTTATATAGCGCCATAATAATACAATTGTCTCAAGGCGCCAGAGCCTGGACCCCCTTAGTGCAAGCACAATGGCAACAGGGGCAAGGAAAAACTCCCTGTTAGACAGGGAGAAACGTCTCGGTTACTTACGTAACCTCGGTTCCTTAAGCACGGAACAAGATATAACAACGGGACTTGACCTAGTGTCATGGACTGGTTTGTATACAGCGATCGGGTCGAAGCTGCCCGCGCACTCTGTCTATCATTCTTTTCAAAATCTTCGCGTAAGATTTGGACTCCGAGATTATTCTCTACGCTATAACTGGTCGTATAATACTTGTTTCTATTTTTTACAACTGATTAATACTCATTACGAGCTGGTGAGTTTCGGGTTATTTTAACCTTCACTACCTCAAGAGTGCTACAAGTACGACTTGCTTTTAGAAAGTCAAGTTCACTGTCAGCAACGTGTTAGACTAGCTAGTCTCTGACTAGCCTACTAGCGGGGTTTGCTAACCTCGTGTTAGTGTGCTTATTATTTCTCTGTGTGCTGTTTTTTTTTTTTACAGAAACGTCGCGACAGAGCTACTCGGGTCGGGTTGTGTGGCAGAAGGGGAAAGGAAACAACAAGTGTTGTACACAGCATGCAATTGGTAGCTGTACATAATATACTGTATATACAGACATTCGGTGGTGAATACATGATACGAACAAGACCAGTTTAGTGGGAATACACTAAACAGTTAACAGTAAACGATCACTATTCCAACACATAGCATGAAGGGAGTAACTCAAAGCCTACGTAATGTGGAAGGTTTGCTACCCCTTGCATATTAGAATACTGTGCATTTGTTTTTGTTTTAATACAAAATCCGTTTGAGTAAAAACAGAGATCAGACAACTGAACTGGTGTAATTATTAAGTCTACCACACTCGCCTTAAGTTCAGCTGTAGGCTGTTATAGGCTGTGATGAAGTCATGCCTGCTCACTTTTACAGAGGCCTGCCCAAAAATACAATTGTGTCCACTGCTTGAAGAAAAGCTAAACGAAGATAAAGAAGCGTGAGAAACAATTCCACATATTTCAAACTGAAGAACTTGTAAGGTAGAGCAACTGTTTACTGCTCATAAGTACTTGAATGCAGCCTTCTAAATTCTGTCCAGAAGATAGGTTCAGCTGCGTAGCATTGCCAGCTCTAATGCAAACACACACACTCACACACACACACACACACACACACAGACACACACACAAACACACACACAGACACAGACACACACACACACACACACACACACACACACACACACACACACACACACACACACACACACACACACACAAACACTGACACACACTCACAGACACATACTGCGTAGCATTGCCAGCTCTAATGCTGAGCGCCTAGGCAAATTCAAATTAAATGTCATGACAGGAATAAAGCGTCAACTTCTGTCCTGAACGTCAACAAGATGACAGCTTCGTGTTGGGAGTCTGCGAGCAGAGATGTCTCCCGCCTTGATGATTGAGAGAGCAAGGCTTCAACACACTGCAATCTCACACATTTCCAAAACCTCTATCTCGCCTTCTCTGATGTGGGCCCTTGTGGATTTTGGTGCAAGAGTATTTGGCTCATCGGGCATGTTACCTTTCAGCTAGCCAGTATTGAGTGTGAGAATCTATTTTGAAGCCCACAACAAGATCCACACTCGATGTCAAGGCCGCTTCAGCGAGCAGATATTTGTTTGGACAGGCGACACTTCTGCAGATATTGTCAGATCAAGGCGTCAGGAGAGGCAGCGAGTAGAGGGAAGGGGGGTTATGTAATGTGACAGCTCTTCCAAAAGCTGGAAAAGCCTTTGACCTTCTTCAGCAGAGGAACACTGCGTTAGATTGAGCATGCATAATGAACTAATGGCAGCGCACTTTTCACTAAAATAAACATTTGCCTTTTACGAAACGCATGATGATCTGCTTGAGATTTTTCTTGTCCATAGAGTGGACATACTGATTGACCTTTACAGTGCACTTACCAGTGTGGTAGCTCTCCTCATACATAAAACATGAACTGGGATAATTGTTATTCTGACCTCCACACTAATGGAGTAAATCCATGGGAACCTTCTGATTACAAGAGTCTACATCTAAAGTCTCCTCTCCATTTATTAGTTTAGTTTTTTTTCAATGCAATAGAGTTTGAGCCTTTGCGTGTTTGCTCTTAGTCACCGTGCTGGTTAGAGCCAAAATACAAAACCCTGAGACATGCGGGAGCAATTTTCTTTTGTTGTCCCCCACTCCGGCATTATGATGAGTGTAAACACATCCGAGAGGACATCAAAGAACAAAGTCCACCTTCAGTGGGATTCTGAAATGCCCTTGTTTGATGGAGCAGCCCTAGTGCTAATCACACTTCCAGCTGCTCCTCAAATCTGGCCCAGGACCTACTACTTTCTGAGAGACAGCACAAATGCATATCACTGTGGTTTCATGGTGCTGATGGAGATGCTTATAACAGCTGAGTGCAGAATGAATCCAACCCAGTTATGACATGTAGTCAGCTGGTAAATTATCTGAGAAATAAACAAAAAAAATGGTTTAACATATAACCATAGTTGTCAATAGGTGTCATATCTGATATACCATATCTACATTACTAGAAGATTAAATATAGTTTTATTGAAAGTGTCCCATTGTCATTTTTGTTACTTTTATCAAATGAGCAATGTGAATGATTAGATGGTGCGAGGTCTAGCAAGGAGACCTGGGATGTTTTCAGAAGACGCACAAATGAATGTCGATCTCCTAGCTAATCATCAACAAACTTTTGGTGCTAGGCTAACAGACATGATGTTCCCAATGCAAAGGGGGACTATTTTCTCTAGGCTACTGAAATGTGATACACAATGTTTGGTGGCTACAACATTTTTGTGCTGAAAAGCAACGTACTATTTATAATTTAATTTAACTTAATATTTATAATGTCTCTGGCAACAGTGTTATAAAAGCAATAAGGTACTCGAGGCAGTACTGTATCGTCAATAACTGTTCGACTGCTTTGACTTTGACAATAAATTATATAATTAAAATAAATAAGAAGCATTTATATACATAGTGCAAAGTGGTAGCGAGTTAAAGGCTAATGTGAAAAGGCTGCTTCCCCGATTTTCTTACGGCTGTTGCTGGGAACCTCCAATAAACTAGAATTCGATGACCGCAGTGTTCTTAAAGGCAAGTATTTGACTAGGGAGTTTGCAATGTAACTTGGTCCTAGCCCATTAAGGGACCTTAAAGTAAATTATAAAGGTTACTGGAAGCCAGTGCAGAGCTGATAAAACTGGACTTATGTGCTCTCTCCTCTTGGTTCTGGTTAATAGCTGAGCTGCAGAGATTTGAATGAGAATAACTCCTCTACTTTCTCACCACTAATACCCCTTTCAGAGCGAGAGCGAGACCATTCATGCCTCTTCAACCCACTAGCCCACCTGCCGAGCCCATGAAGCTGGATCGAGCCCGGGTTTGTCAGTCTTGCTGTTCTGCCACCGCCAAGAGTCTTGGAATACTTGCTCTGGATCAACCTCTCACTTCCAAGTCTTCAATGGCAGCTGTTTGAGCTCCCTCATTATCAGAACATCAGAGTATCCCGTCGCCCTGCTGTTGTTGGTTTTCCCTGGCTGTCTTCACTCAACCCTCACTTAAACTGGGCTGACAACACTATTTTGGGATGGAGTTCTTTCTTTCTGTCCTCGTGTCATAAGTCTGCCGTTGCTCCTGTCCCTTCCCCCATAACAATTAAAGAGTTCCCAGTCGTTTTAATGTGCCCTTGGAGTGCCCCCAAGGGTTGACTCTCCCCCTCACCATGACCAAGTACATTTCTGAGTCATTGGCTGCTGGCATCATCTGTCCCTCCTCATCTCCAGCAGGAGCTGTTTTGTACACTATCAAGAACTGTTATCCTCTACCTCTCATGGCAACTGCTTTTCAGTTATTTCAAGGGGCTCCTATTTTTACTAAGCTTGACCTGCGAGACACCTTGTGAGGATGAGGGAGGGGGACGAGTAGAAAACTGCCTTTATCACTCCCACAAGCCACTATGAGTACCTTGTTGTTCCATTTGGTTTCTAAACCTGATTGTTCAAATCCTTGATTGTGATTGGCTAAAAGCCGTTGTAAAATCCAGCATTACCTTACAATTTGACCTGATTACATTCCATATTACTGCGCAGCGTAATGGCAAGGCATTCATATAGCGCATTTCATACCCAGTGTTCCATCTGGCTGTTGCATTGCTTCAAGGGTTGCGTGGCAACGATTTATTTAGGAACTATAATATTTAGTGGCGGAAGAATGACGGTTTATCATTAAACTATTGTTTCTTAAATTGAATTGTCTTTATTTATGAAACCATATCAAATATGTGTAGTAACAGGTTTAGAAAAGCAATAAGCCCCGCGAGTCCGTGCTTTGCGCTGATTTTAGAACAGGTAAGGGGGTTTAACGGCACTCCGCTTCGCGTCGTGCCTAACAACTCCCTTACCTGTTCTAAAATCAGCGCAAAGCACGGCCTCTTGGGGCTTATTGCTTAATTGACCAATGCCCCAGCTGTGTTTCAGGTTCTAGTCACTCATGTCCTTCGAGACCTGTCTCTTTTATGGATATTTCACTTTGTCCCCACTCTCTTGAACATAGGCTCCATGTTGGGCATGTTCTCCAGTGGCTCCTGGAGAACAAATTATTTGTCAAGGCAGTGACATTCAAGGAATTCAAGGAATGACAGTAACAAAGTAATTTCCTAATTTACAGGAGTGGAAAAAAATCAAGTCCACTCTTCGGTAACACAGTGATCGCATCAGAAATGATATTGTTTACACGTCATACTGCATTTAGCTGTGTTTTGCCTTTTCTAAAAGCACACAAAAATGGATAAAAAGCATCACTAATAGGTGCCTAGACTGCTTTCTGTCGCTGAATTCGCAAATTGCACAACCACATTATGAAAAGTAGTCTTAATAGACTTTGAAAAACACGTATTGTTCTTTTGACTCCACTTAATTTCTAGGAAGGTCCACATTACTTGTTACTTTGAAGCATAGATTTGGAATCAGCATTTGAATTGTTTCCCTCACCGGAGCCCCCATAGCAATGTCCGCAGTCCATGTTTGAGATTTTTTAAATAAGGAAAGACTCGTATTGTTATAAACGTTTGCTTGGTTTTATGTGCACAAACTTCGATGTCCAACCTGAGAAAGTGTTTGTTTAATCCCAGATAAACATTTCAAACGAAGTTGTCTGTGCCTGTAGAAGTTGCAGTTTTTAATGCTATGGTTGGTCAAAAGACTTTTTATGGATTTGTCTGCCAGGTTCTCATTGGACCTGGGTCCTGTGTGAATCCACTGCTGATGCATGCTAATAGTAAGCTAGTGAAAAGATAAGCATGTTAATCACATCAAATAAACACAGTACTATTAGTAGGTATGGATTCCGAAACCTGGTATTAAACGGGACTAAATTATTAAGGACCATAGTTTTCATAAGCCCAGATGTTACCTGTTCTTTTATTGATGATTTTTAACATTAACAATACAACATGTGTTGACATCAAAAGGAAAATGTACTTTTGAATACAAGAATTATTTTTTTATTTGACTGAACAAATGTTGTTTTGGAGTACTGTTTGTCCAGAAGTATCTATATTTTAACTCAAGTAATGGAGTAATTTGTCCACATCTGCATTTGACACCATCAAGACGATACAATGCAAGGTATCAAAAACAATAGAAATGATAGTTTCAAAAAAGGTTGGCACAATAACCAAGATATATTAAACATATATTGTAGATATTATATAAATAATAAAATAATAAAAGTCAATTTAGACTAATGGGTTAGCATTTCCTCCTCAGCCCTGTGGTAAACAAGTCTGATGAATTCTTTGATGAGATGCTCTTAAATTCATAAGTGATTCTTAATTGCATGGTAATTTCTTTGTCACTCAAAATGTTTGTGTCCTTTTTCTGCCATAATAATGAATGCAGAGTTTGGCATGAAATGTGTCTCTTGCCTGTCATAACCACCTTCGGTGTAAAAGTAAATGCGATCTGAGTGAGATTTTATTACCTGTGATTGTCTATTCTGTCACGACATTTAGCGACAGGAAATGCCTTTTTGGTGGAGGTTCAGTTTAAAATGCAAGAAAATGCATTGAATGTATTTGTGTTTGTGTACCTATTTTACATAGTTTCAACATGCTGTGAGAACACACAAAGTACCTAGTGCAAAAAGCAGCAGCAGCATTAGCAGCAGAAAAAGACACATAAAGAAAGAAAATAAACATAGAAAAACACCACTAAAATGGGGAGCTACGACTGAAACCAGCGCTGAGGGACTGAAGCGGAGAAACCAGGGCTGAAAGGCTGAAGTAGAGAAAGCAATGGCACTGTTAGGAGAGGTGGGTTGTCCCTGGCCCGTGCACTCAGTTCAGCTCAGTGCAGTGCCATGTTGAAGCCCAGCAGTCTACTAGAGCGGAGGTCTCTGTGGGGGATCGCATTTCACAACACCGGAGCATCGTGTGACCACGGCTCGATAACGACAACACCACAAATGAAAACCCTATTAGGGAGAGCAGAAAAATAAAGATCCGTTGAGTTAGTTACAAGGGGGAAGAGAGATAAACAGACAAAAGTGAAGAATAAAACCGATCTCCTATGTTCGGGGCATGCTGTGATGCAGGCCATATGTCAGGGCTGGCAATATTTTAGTCCAGCACACGTCTGTGACCTAAACACCTTAACGTTTTAAACAGCAAGAGTTTACATGAATGGATTAGCAATGAATTAGCAGGAAATATATATTTTTCTGTTCCTCAATGATTACTGAAAATTGTTCTTGGTGCTATACGGTTTACAAACTCACACATTTCCCACACTCAGGCCTGTAGCCAGGCCATCATGAACACAAAAACAGAAACACTAACTGAACAGAGAAACACTCACTGAACAGAGAAACACAAACTGAACAGAGAAACACAAACTAAACAGAGAAACACATAACACCCTGATGGAGACTTATTCTCATTTAATTTTTGAAGGATATGCTGCAATAGCCATTAACATTGAATTTGTTCATTCTACGTTATCCTTTCCATGACAAAAGCATATTGTGTTTGCTTTGTAGACTTTAATGAATTTAATGGAAATTGTACAATTTCAATTTCAAAATCAAAACAGAGAAGGATTATTTATCTCTTATCACTAAAGGGATCCACTAAATTCGAGATCCAGACACTGTATACACACACACACACACACACACACACACACACACAGACACACACACACACACACACATTATGTAAACAGCAGAAGAGTAACTGTCGGTTAGGAGTGATGCAGCCTGAGCCCACTCACTGCTGCCTGATGCCCATACGTGTAGAACCAGCCCACAGAGTGTTCCTCTGTCTGATCCCTCATGTTACTAAGAAGAGTCTGCAAGAGGAGTGGGCGTGCAGATTGTACTCAGAGCTCTCTCTCTATCTCTCTCTGGGGGGTGGGGGGTGTGAGAGGCTGAAGCCAAGAAAAGAATACTGTGAAAATATCCTGATGTCATCCCCCCCAAGCACACACACCTCTAATCAAACAGAACCCCCTCAATGTATCTCAATCCCCCGCACAACCCCCCAAGACAAAGCAAACAACCCCCCCTGGCCTTTGGTATGCATATGCTGCATGAGGTAATATGATTTACAGTCGAAGCCCACACTCTAATTTCATGTCCCTCGCCTGCACTCCGGCCATCGCAAAGCCCCCCACAGAGAGCCCTCGGAGGGGCCTATAGTCGTCTGCCCCCCCATAAACCCTCAGAGGGGCATGTAGTCTGGATGCTCCCACGGGTGGTGAGGTAGGGGAGGGGGCCAGCCGCAGATAAACGTGTGCTCCAGGGATGATGCTTGATCCACAGCTCAAACACGCTGGGTGCCAAAGCCAGGAGGATACTAAATAAGCCCTCCGCAGAGGAATGCTAATATAATTACGGCACACGATTGTGTTACGTTGTACGTACCAATGCACTGAGTCATACATAGGCCAGATGCATCTAGATAATGCATCATAACACAAAGGTTTCCTTTGGCTGGGTTTATTGTGCTGTTTTACACAGTACTGTCGATGTGTGCTATATGCTTTGTATCTTGCAAGTCATTTTTGCTGTTCTTTGCCACAAAAAAAAATCCAGAAAAACAGAATGAAAAAAAGGAGCGCTAGGGAGAGAGAGAGAGAGAAATTATGTCTTCCACCAATCCTGTCAGCCATGGACGCCCATTCAAAGTCTTTCATTCTGTAGCTACTGATCTCCATGGCAACCCAGACCAAGTTGTCCTTTCGTTTTACCCGGCGACTGAGTATAAAAAGCAGTGCAGCGGGGAGGCCAAAGATGCATCCTTAAAAACTACCAGTTGGGGCTTCACCATGTCTTCTTTTAAACTTGGCATTAAATAAACAGGTTCTGCAGACCTTGCTCTTACACCCCAGTGCTTTTGTGACACACCACCGTCTCTCAACATGGTGCTACACAGGCAAAAGATTAGCACAGACAAACAGACAACCCCTCTTCAAGGAAAGACAACAGACAGTGGCAGACCCTGAACATAATATTCAGACAGTCATCATCGCTCTCTGAACAAAATCGAGCCGGAGCCCAAGCCATGGAAATGCAAGGTGTGTAATACTATAGAGACTGCGTGCCACACAGAAGCATGTTACAGACTGCTGTGCCTGGGCTCGGCTCAGTAATCACAGAGCGCTAGCTGAGGACGGCGAGAGCCCTTGATAGAGGGAGTGTTTACAAGGGCTTTAAACAGATTCAGAGACACCATCACACCCTCTCACCTCACCTGAAGTATCTGCAGTTGGGCCAACAGCCAGGGAACACACACACACGTTCACATCTCTAGTTGCTATTAGGGTCTCAGTATCATTGCATGGAAAACACAACAATTAAGGTTTAATTAAATATATATTATGAGTAGTATTATTATCAAGAACAAAAATAGTTAATGAAAATGTTTATTTTTTATTTTATTTCATTTTTAAGTCAGAATGTGACATCAGCAGATAAAATCAAGACTGTATTGATTTAATTTAATTTGAGGACATGCCCAATGACTGTTTATAACTGTTGTTAATTTCATTTTCATTAAGCCATGTGGTCATGTTAGTGAGAACATTTTTGTTACATGCCTACTACTGCACTAGCAGCTCTGTTGCTGCTTACAGTAGTGAATAGGAGTGCATCTTAGGGTGCCAACCACATTGAGATGCAGAGTGCATGTTTCAGTGTGTGTGTGTGTGTGTGTGTGTGTGTGTGTGTGTGTGTGTGTGTGTGTGTGTGTGTGTGTGTGTGTGTGTGTGTGTGTGTGTGTGTGTTTGGCACTGGCTGTTCGGTACAGAATCTCTGGAGTTTTGGCACATCTCTGCGAACTGACATTGTTTTGAAAGTCAGCCTTGTGTGTGGCTCTGTTCTGTGTTTTTTTCTCCTCCTGCTTTTGACAGTAGAAGGCCTTAAGAAGATGATGCGCTCTTGAACAGGCACCCCTTTTTCATTAAATTTGTCAATAACAATTTTGGGTGAAATTCAAGGTCCTCCCCCATACACACACATCCTTTTGTAATGCCATTTGTTCTCTCTCTCTCTCTCTCTCTCTCTCTCTCTCTCCAACTGTCATTCTTTCTGTTTCCCTTCCCTTTACATTTTTTGTGTCCCTCCCCCCACACCACTGTTTCTGTTAGGGAAGTATTATTATTGCAGTAAATAGTAATATGATGTCATGAGGTATCTTATTATGGTATGTCAGGAAACATTTTTATTCAGGACAACAACAATTCTTCCTACCATTAAATAAGGAGTTTTTTTAAAGTCAAAAAGTCCCCCTCTTGCCCTCTACTTGATGCCCTCTCCCCTTTCCTCTTGTCTGCTCCGTGTCTCTGCCTTTGACACTCCAGCTGGTGGAGTCGCTGTGATGGGTGTCAGATCAAGAACACATGGGCACAGTGGAGGAGGTGGGGATGGGGTGGTATGGGGTGGGGGGGTAAAAGCTGGAGAACTGGGAGGGGGCAGAGAAACAAGGGGGAAAAGGCAAAGTGGACAGTGAGAGCGAGAAAGAGAAAGGGAGGGAGGTGAGGTTGGAGAGGTACATTGAGAGAAACATAGAAGGAGGGAAAGAGAGAGGTAGAGCAAGAATAAAGGAGGGCGATAAAGAGACAGAGTGGAGGACAGAAAGGAGGGCAGAGAGACAGGATAGAGGTGGAGGGTGGAAAAAGGGAACAAAAGAGTAAGAGAGAGATGAGTGAAAAAGGGTGAGAGGAGCAAAAGACACAGCATGTAGGTGGAGGCTGGGAAGCAGGGGAGAGAGGGAGGAAGGGAGAGAGGGAGGGAGGAACGGAGGGAGAAAGGGGTGATGAATAAAACATCACAGACTCGGTATGCAAGACTTTCATTCTGCCCTCTAATGAAGTGATTTCTGCCTCAGAGATGCACACAGTGCTGCAGAACACGACCAAAACACAGCAGCCCTGATGAATCTATTGATCTATGATTAGCCTGACGACAGTCACATGGTAACCCCACCAAACAACGGCGTCGCTGCACTGTGACATGACGGCAAAAGAAAAAAGAGCCACAGAAAAATAAAGATATAAAGAAATAACCAAAAAAGTCAAACAAAAATGCTAAAGAGATGCAGATGAAATCCTGTGATGCTTCCACAGCTGCCAGAAAGTGACAGCTAAAAGCTTAGGCAGCGCAAAGGGCTCTACCACTACATTTTATCTCTCTTGCTGCCATGGAAGGTTTAAAGGTTGCAATTAGCCAGGTTAATCTCTCTACAATTGCTCAATTAAATCTTTTAACTCCCCTTTGGCTGGCATGAGCAGTGCACCTGTTACTGCAAATTAACCATTCAGGCAGGAAGCTAGGCGGAACATGATATGAGTTTGTAACAGGAGAATGTGACGAGGTGTGTGTTGGTAGTATTGTTAACAGAATGTGTTTTGTGGTTGAACACTCATCTAAAGTACTCTGCTTGCACAGGGCAATACTGTAATACCCCTTTGTAAGTCTGTATATGTGTATTTGCTTCATGGTCACAGTGCCATCTTGTATAATGAAAAATATATTTTCGGCACAACACACAAGCCAGACATTGTGTGTTTGTGTGTGTGTTGTGTGTGTGTGTGTGTGTGTGTGTGTGTGTGTGTGTGTGTGTGTGTGTGTGTGTGTGTGTGTGTGTGTGTGTGTGTGTGTGTGTGTGTGCATTTATACACAGAGACATGTATGCAGGCCAATTAGTGGGGCAGCAGGCTTCCAGGGATTGTTGTGAGTCTCGGAGTTGAGCAGATACAAGTCGCAGGAGACAGCAGGGAAGAATTCAACACACACATGGTGGCTGTTATTGTTTGTTGTGAAATGGCTATTCACAGATTTGGATGATTTACTTTCTCCTGAAAGGAGGGTCAAGGGAATATTTCTGCATGGTACGTCAGCTTCATGTGTGTTTCAAATCAGTGTCATTGTCTGTCAAATTATCTTTTGTGAAAGAATGTAAAGCTGTGGTTCGCTGCTATTCCTTTGTCATGTCACAGCTGAATTAATGGCCGTCTTCATGATTGTCACACTTCAGGCCTTTAGGTGTCATGGTTTTGGACTTTGTTGGCCTCTGGTGGCTGTTGTTGGTCATTATCTGCTTTGTAAAGGAATTTCTTGTGTTTTGTGATGACCCCGCCCTCCTGTTATTGTCCTCACCTGTGTCTCATTTTGTAGCTTGATTTAATCATTGTCTATATTTATATATATATATATTTAGATATGTTTGATGATAGCGTTTGTAACTGTCGTCATTTATGCCTGGTGTTGGTTTAATGTTATCTGTCCACAAGTCAGTTTAAGCGCCATGTTAGACCTGCCCTCCTGTGGTTCTAACGTGTTGCAGGTTCTCTTCTGTGTAAAACGGATTAACAGATAGCATTATTTGGGCTGTGTAGAGAAGGGAGCAAAGGAATTGCTTTCAAACTTTCTGAGAATTCTAATTTCTGCCTCTTGGCACCTCCCTCTACACTAGCTTTCCATACTAGTGTCAAAGGTGGGATCCTTAAGATAATGATGCTAAAGGTGATTGAGGGGCTCATGCAGTGGAAGGGGGCACAACTTTAAGCAAATATGCTGCTGCTAGCAGATATTCAAAGAGTCTCAATGAGGATACCAGATACTGCTTGGTGCCTGCCAGAGTGAGACTGTCAATGGAGCCAGCTTTCCCCAGTGTAGGACCAAGTTGGACTGCCGAGTGACAGAACATCAACACTGCCAGGATCTGGGTCTGGACCTGGCGACATGCCAAGTTCTCTTGGAACTGTCAAAGGACCTGGGGACATCGGACAACGGACATCGGGCCGACCTCTGCTTTCCTGGAGGCCACCTGGGTGCTGACCCTATGAGGCCAGGAGCATCTTGGCGGGGAGCAACGATGCTGCTACACTATAACCGGGAAGGACTACAAGAGACGTGCCTCATCCAAGTGTAGATGGCAGCTCAGCTCAATGCATGGCAAGTGGAAGAGATGGCAGTCCAAGTCTCCTTCGCTCTGGAAGGCAAGGCTCTGCTAGTCCTCACGGATCTATAGGCTAAAACCGGGCCGCTGAGAAAGTGCTGCAAATGCCTGTTAGGTTGACCTTTTGACGCTGATGGCGCTAGGGACAAGCTGGTCAAACAATGCAGGAGAAGACGACCTGGGCTCTTGTCGCAGGCCTCCATTTCTACTCCAAACTTGGGTGTCCCAACCTTCAACGCTACGATACAAGACAAACTGGCCCTCCAAGCATTCCTCTGGAGCCTCCAGCCTAAATGACTGTGAGAGCACATTCTCCTGAGCAAACCGCAGTCCTTGCCCACCATTTCATCGGTTCCCCCAGGATCCTGCTGGATCCGGCCCAAGACAACAGGGATGGAGGTGCACCAAGATGCAAGGTAAAAGATCTCTCTGGGTGACCATTGACGGCGACACCACTGATCACCAGTTCTGGTTGGCATACATCAATGGACTGTACCTTTTGGCTAAATGATAGACAACTGTGACAACTGTCCATGTTGCTGGTGAAAGGGGGCTGCAATCCACTCTGCCGCATTTTCTACTGTTTCTACCAACAGTGCCATTAGGTGTAGGGTGAGTAAGATAATTTAGGGCTACTGAACAATCATTCTATCATTCTCCACCTTTTAAAAGCTATCATTTAAATTTGACCAATAGCAGGAATACCAGAGGTCATTTAGTATGTCCTGTTTATTCACCTGACAGGGATAGCTGAGTAAGCCATCATTATTGGGTGTGTAGCCAACAAGCTAACCGTTACCTAAACATGCACTGAGATACCTTAAGTGATTTAACTTTGTTTCCATGTTCTAGAGTCTAGAAGTTTCCATCACTACTGTACTTGCCTAGAGAACGTATGTTCTGAGTGACAGGATGAGATGTCAGAGTTCAGTGGAGTCATTTCAAGGCTCAGTGTCACTTTTGCTCAACCCCATTTAACAGCCCACTTTAAAATGCATTAAGAGGATTAATAAAACCTTCTGCAGTAATGTCTTTCGAATCCAAACCCATATGGTTACTCACGATGTGAGAGAAAAAATTATGTATTTCAAGCAAGTCATTTAAAAATGGGGATCTTCCTTTGCTGTGGTCATTCTGGTTTTAGCCAAGATGTTCAAAAGAAGTCTGAGCCTCCCTGGTCTAGTTAATGCTCCCCTCCTCACGATTGGTAGCACATAAGAGAACATATCCCTGCTTCCTAATAGAAGTCAATGATGAGAGTTACGGAGGGGGGTGGGGGTGTTTCTAGAGAACAAGGCTTAGTATCCATGGAAACCGGTGCTGGTGAGAATGTCCGTCACAGGAAGCTGTGTGTTGTAATTGCACAGCCTTTGTGCTGACATCAAAAAACACACAAATAACAGTAATTAGGAGACAAGTGGGAACACCTCATCCATCCTCAAAGATGAGACGTCTGCTTGTGTGGTGCTACACGCGACACGCATCTAGAACATAACACAGGTTTCACCAAAGTTTCAACAATCGCAGGTCATTTGTTGGCCTGTAAGATATTTGTGTTCACGCAGGCTAGGCACCGTTAGTGTGCTTCACATTCGGTGTATGCAGTATCTACATGGCAAAGTAATGATTAACACCTCTGAATCCAACCCAGAAATCACATGGTTATTTCCGAGGCCCCACCAGACCAAGAAATCCACTTAAAAAAACGTAGAGGGTGGGGGAAGAGATGTGAAAGACATTGTAAATGACTGACCACCAGAGTTTTCTTCAAATAAGATACAGCGCATCATTACCCAGTGGCTGAGAGGAGAAGCAGGAGGCTAGCCCACATGTCAGAGCACTGCAGAGAAAGAGAGAGCGAGAAAAGAATGAAAGAAATAGGGGGAGAGACAGATCACAGACAGAGGGAGAAGGAGAAAGAGAGGGAGTGAGAGAGTGAAAGAGAGAGATCTCTACCCCTCACACAGAGAAGGGGAGAGTGAGAGAGAGATCATTGTATTCTAGTGAGAAGCAGAGGTGGGGCTCTCTCGGGAGCTCTTCAGCCACACAATGACTTCGACGTCTCCGCTGAACTCCATCCAGCAATCCTGAGGAACCCTTTGGCAGTGATGTGGTTGTGTTATTATTCATACTGGGGAGTGTATCTGTGTGTGGGGTGGGGGAGGGGGGTGTAGGTAGGATAGGAGATTGAAAAATGCTTTCCTGGTAGGCTTTGAATGTGTTCCCTTGGCGTCTTTATTCATCATTTCTGGTAAACCCACCTCTCTCCTTTCCCAGAAGCGGTCCCGATGAATCAACTTAGCCTTGCAAACATTGCTGATGTTTTGAGATTTTATAGCAGAGCTAGGTTGTAGGACTGCAGGTTACCATGGAAACAACAGATATAATACCACTAGTAAGTAGGGGAGCCAAATGACAACAGGAAACAGACATATGTTGACAAACAATCCTCGGATTCTTGTGGTGTAGCACCTGGTCAATAACTAAAACCCTCTTTCCTCTACGATTTGTCTCACTTTGTTTATGCCATTCTGTAATTATTCAACAAAAGAAGCTCTCAACCAGTAAGGAAGATTCCCAGCATAAGGTAAGACAAGGTAAGTTTATATATACATAGGATAATTCCTACACATTGGCAATTCAAAGTGCTTTACAAATGAGAAGATAAAAGAACATTCAAAAATGAGATTAAAAAGGTATACTATATTAAGTATATTATAAAAGAATCTACAAAAATAAGATTCAAAACAAAGCTGAAAGAATATAGAACAAATAAATAAAGTAAAGAACTATAAAGTAGGGTGTATTTGATCAGTTCACAAAAGGCATCTGAGGCCACAGAAACACTGCCAATCCCTTGCTTTTTGAATTCCGCAAATTATTTATTTTCGTATATTTCACCTCATGTGATCAATGCATTAATTCATATTTGTTTATAATCTCCTTTATACTTATTTGGCAGCTTATGACAGAGGATCAAAGGGCGACACAAGAGAGGGCTTTAAGCCTACAGTTCAGGTAGAGGTATAGTGTGTGTGTGGGTCAGCCTGAAACTAGGGTCAACGGTTAAGACCGAAAGAAGATGTTAGATTTAAATGTCAGCTAGGCAAGGTATCAAAAGTATTGTCAGAATAACCACGAGTGTCATTTACTGTACATAGTTTTATTTTGGATATTGAAATATTAATAAGTCGATCACATGTTATAGCAACAGTGACAGAAAATAAATATAATTTGCTGATAAGACACCAATCAGAGAGCTTGACTAGGATATAATAAAAAAAAAGGTCAATGATACAGCTGAGTATTTTGAGTCTTTCTGAATATATCTGCCAGCTTGATGAAATAAAAGAAGACTACTGTATCTATTTTCTATCTCACAAACTCTCGAACCAAAGGTAAAAGTATTTCATTTTTAGAGAGAATATTTCAGCTAACAATGACTGTGTGTCTGTATCTCTCTCTCTCTCTCTCTGTGTGTGTGCCACAGAATAATTTATCCAACACAGAAGCCATATATCATCCTAGCAGCAGAATAATTTAGAGAGCTCCTCTCTCTGTCTCTCTCTGTCTCTGTATCCTGTATGAAGGGTGTGCAGAGATCTCCACATGGTGCTCTGCCTACCCTCTCACTCATTCATCATCTCAACACTCAGAGAGCAGCGACTATGGTGCATATTGGGGCCGCAGTCAGCTGCTGTCAGGGCAGATATACAGCTCCAGGAAGTCTCCGGGCCTCACTGAGCAGACAAATTCATACTCCACGAGAGAGATGGGGAGGGGCGTGATCTGCTCTGATGGATCACAGGAAGTGGAAGGTGCCTTGGGTCAAGCCAGGAAAATAAAATAAAATAAAAAGTCCTGAATGACTCTCCGCTCCCCTGGGGGTCAACAGCCTTTGTTATGGCTGTCTTTTCCTCCGCGCTCCAATTTGTCGCGTCCGACTGAGGACGAGTGAGAGAGAGAGAGCGAGCGAGCTGTTGCTTTGGTAATAGGGTCATGAGGCATGATGGGGTTTATTATGAGAGGGCAGGTAGTGACTGAACAATGCATCACCTTTTAATGGTGCAAAGGCTGCAAAAAAGTAGAATAGTAGAGAAACAGAACAGGGAATATAAGTGAAGTGAATCACAAGTGAAAGTAAGGAGCGAGAGGATGGGAGACAGAGAGATAACAAAAATGAGAGAATGAGAGAGAATGCGAGATTAGACGAGTGCCAGGGTGCCTCTCTCGTCATCTGCGGGGCATGTAGTTTGTGCTACATGCCCCTACAACTCTCTGCGGACTGCAGGAGAAACACTGGTAATGAAATTGTGTTTGACACACACACACGCACACACTCTCACACTCAGAAGAAGACACAGAGGATTACAGCAGGCACATACACACTGGGATATGAATGATACAACAGGAGCGGCTTGCACACACATGCATTCGTGTGTGTATGTGTGTGTAGTGAGTCAGAGTGCTGCACTGGGTCCAGCCGCACTCTCGTTTCTCCCAGGCTGCGGCGTGCAATGAGACTGTTTTATTCAATTAGGGTAATAAAACGCAGCCTCAGGAAAGTAAACAGGTTTCAGGGGAGCTGCTGTAAAGCCCAGCCGCACTCCAGATTATTCACATTGATGAATGTAGTATGAACTGTATGTATTATTCAGGCCAAATTCTTATCAGCTGCAGGGGATTTACATGTGACTATGTAAAACACTGAAGGTGTCATGTTTCAGACTTGAAAGCCTTTTAACAATGTTGTATACATAAATTACTTTGGCGATTAGCAGGTGATGAACTTATAACATACATTTTCAGTTATATATAACATATAATATATGTTACTAGCTGATTGGTTTTCTAAGCACAGAGAAATGAGTGGAGAGTGTGAGAGTGTCCGCCACAGAAAATCGCACAGCTCCTGTGGGTTCACCAGGCTGGTTTGAGATCACCACCTAGTGGTCTCAGTTTTCACACATCCACGCCCAATCCATTCATGTTTCTTTTATTTTTTTATTTTGTCTTTCTGTAAATATATCTTTCTGTAAACATAATAGGCCATCATAGACTCACAGTTGTGAGACTTCAATCAATGTGGCGATAACATGACAGTCACTTGCAAAAGCTCATTGCTCAAGCTTTACGTGTGTTGTCACTGGTTCATGACTGGGCCAACAGTAAGATTTTAAACACAGCAGCATTTAAAGTGGACACTACCTGTCCACTTCTGGCTCTCGAGGCTTAATGGCTGCAGTGCTCTCGCCCTGACCTAAGAAGTGCGGGAAGGAGTGAGCAGTTTCTTAGAGCCAGCCACAGATGAATCATCTGCAGCTCATTCACCTCCAAGATGGACGCTGCCTTTCATTCCCTCGCCTCGCCTCCGCCTCTCACCTTCACCACCCTCCCCCACCCCCTCCCTCCTACCTTGACTCCCCCTGTACCACCACAACCTCAACACCATTTCACCTTGCCTCGCTTCACCATGCCATGCTCAGCACTTAAGGATGAGGTTTGCAATGCAATGAATTCTGCTTTGTGCAGCATATTGTGATTTCAAGCTGTGCGCGCATTTCCTTAAGGAAATACCAGCACTTGGCCTGCAGCAGAAGGATAGTGTTAAAGCAGTGTGTAAGATGAAATGTAAACAAGACTTTTGAAGATGTAAACTTTCTACATTCACAGAGCCACACGTTTATGGAGTCTATGTCTGTGTCTGTGTGTGTATGTGTGTGTGTATTGGGAGGTGCTGGCGTGTGTTCTAAAGGTGACGGATGGCCTAGAGTGTGTGACGGGCAGGAAAGTTCCGGTTGTAAAACAAAACATCAGCGCGCTGTTTTATGGGCTGAGTCACAACCAACACTCCAGTCGCAGAGAGATCATTAAGGACATGAAAAAGCGCACACGCACACATACACACACACACACACACATACACTCACACACAAACACATGCAGGCTTCCCACTAACACTCAGACACATTCATTTGTTTCCTTCCAGGGATCCTTACAAAGTGTGTGTGTGAGGGTAGGGGAGCGTGCAGTGCTGCTGCTCTGAGACACCCTCATTTATTTCCATTCCTGCTACTTGCTAGTGGAAATCGCTTTTAGCAGTGTGTGCAAATGTGGGTTTATATGTGTGTGTGTGTGTGTGTGTGTGTGTTGGTGTGTGTGTCGGTGTGGAGTGAGACAAAACCACGGGCTGTGTGTGCTTAAATAATACATGCATCCCTGTGCTGTGGCTTGTGTCTGTGTGTGTCTGTGTGTGTCTCTGAGTGTGTGTGTGTGTGTGTGTGTGCATGTGCGTGTGTGTCTGTGAGTGAGACAAAGCATTGGCTGTGTGTGTTTAACTAATATATGCTTTTTTTGTGCTGTGTGTCTGTGTGAGTGTGTGCATTACAATGTGTGTGTGGCCATCTGTTAGTGTGTGCGTTAGAGAATGAGTGTGTGTACAGTATGTACATACATTAGCATGTATATGTGTCCCTGTGTGTGCACATACGTATGTGTGTGCACATATGTGTGTACTAGTGCATGTGTTTTTATGTGTATGCCTCCGCCTCCCTGTGATATGACTGGGCGTCTCTCTCTCTCTCTCTCTCTCGCTCTCTCTCTCTCTCTCTCTCTCTCTCTCTCTCTCTCTCTGTCTGTCTCTCCTCTCTCGCTCTCTGGCTGCCTGCCTCAGAACAGCGTTGGCATGTGCAGCACGTCGCCTTCTCTCACAAGCAATCCCCCCTCCCCCTCAGCCTGAGTATAAATCAGTGAGCCATGGGGGCATGCTGGCTTGGCCAACCAGAGGGGATGTGATGGGATTTACAATGAGATCATTAACCTTGGGAAATAGCCGGCCTGGCCACCATATAAACACAGAGCCTTCAGATGGACTCCACCCCCTAACCCCACATCTCTCTCTCTCACACACACACACACACACACACACACACACACACACACAAACACAGCAAGTGAACATGCTGTCACCATCTACACAGAGGGAAGGTGGGTGGTGATGGGGGGGCAGGGGGGTTGCTGTTACCACAGGCAACCACAGATCCCGAACTAGCATTATGGAGTAGAAAAGGGAGCATGCTCTGTGGTAATGAGGCACAGAGAGAGCAGAGAGGTCAGGTGAACGTATGAGTGTGACATTTAAAGTAGAAGTCCACAATTCTAATACAATCCACTTTTTTGTCAAATTCAGCGTATTGCTCCTCACGGTCCTCTTACTGTTTTGTGTGCGCGCGCTCTGTGAAACAGGCGTGTTTCATACAACATAGTGGCTCGGATCCAGCCCTGAAAAATACCAGCCAATTAACACATTGCTTCAGGAGCAGGGAAGGGTAAGTTGATTGGTTGTTGGACTTACGTATCAACAACCTTTCACCCAACATCTTTTTGGTGGTAATGTGTGGAGCAGAGAGCAGAGAGGACAGGTGTGAACGTGTGAACATGACATTTAAAGAAGAAAAAGAGATCAGAGAAAGAGTGGTACAGAGAGAACAGTACATTCAATCAAGATTCAAAGAGCAGAGTACATTTTAGGTTTCACAGCAAAGGAAGTTAAAAGAAAAACCAAAGAAAAAGAAAAGAAAAAAAGAACCACACCATACTACTGATGTAATTTCGTACATGGAAACATCCACAGATGGCCGTCTGGAGCATAATACTTAATGCAACTGATGGGGATGCCTGCGTTCAGTTTGAAAGCTGGACATTGAAAAAGTGCATGTTTACAAAAGGCTGCAGTACTCTTAGTGTGTTACAAAAAAAGTAATAAAAGACATCCATTATTTGCACTGAGATGATGCTGGATGCAGTTCGGAGAATTTCAGCGGTGGAAGAAAACAAAATCTGCTTTCATTTGTTTCTCATACGTCAATTGAATACAAAAAAGTTTGCTCAATGTAAAAATGATATATAATAAAGGACCCATAGGTCTGAAAAGCCTGCCTGAATTACAGACAACCAGCTAGCAATGCTCCACTGCCAAGTCTGTAAGTGTTTCCTACTGGCCAGGGATGCATTTCCAAAAAGGCACTGTGCAACAACCATCTGTAACTTAGAGAGAGATCATTCTTTTGAACACTCTCTCTTTATGTTATGATGGTCATTGCACAGTGATGCTTGAAGGGATTGAAGAACAAAACTGAGCCATCCCAACCTCCATTAGCTCAGTGAAAGTCACCAGAGCTGAGATATTAAAAGAGCTGAAACTAGGTCTGGCCCTAGTCTGGCCTTGATTTGGCCCTAGTCTGGCCCAGGTCAGTTCCAGAGCCACATCCTATGCGAGAGAAGGCTTCTGTCAGCTCTTTGAGAGGGTAATGAGGATACTGGTACATACACTTGCTTTTCAAACATCAAAATGCTGCATCAGTACAGAATCATTTAATTCCAAAAAATGACCTTTATGTTATTACACAATAACATTTGAGAGATGACAGTGGCAATGCATGCATGCATTTTTTCCAGTCACTACATGGAACAGCTTATCTGGTTTACATCGTTATGACATGCTATGCAATTCGAGCATTCAGTTGACACAGTCCTTCACATTGTTTTTCGAAACTAGCCATCAAGTATGAAAGATAAGGGTTGGCATTTCATAAGTCACTATAAATATTTGACAGTCAAGGCTGACTTGGTAAGAGAATCAATCTTGAAACATTCCTACAGTACGACAAAAATATCTTGTTCTCTTCAAAAGGCTTCAAGATGTCAGTGTAAATTAGAAAAATTTAAACTTTTTGTCTTTAGAAAAACAGTATGTGCAATATCATAGCATAGATAAGGTTCACTAGGTTCTCTCACTTCTGTAGTGTACTTCTGTTTATTTATATATATTTTGACACAACCTGACTTGTCCTTTAAAAACATACTAATCAACTGGAAATACAAACTATGTAACACACCATTCCAAACAGGCTTTCTCAAAAAAAGATAAGTATAGGAGAGTTTCCCATGATAATAATAATAATAATAATAATAAAATTAATAATAAAAATAATAATAGTAATAATAATAATAATATGAAGACGCTTTCCCAAGTACCGTATGCATGTGTGGCTTTGGGTTGCTGCTCTATTCTTTGGGTTCTAGACATGATGAGCACGCAGGAGAACGTTCTGCTGTTCTGAAGAATTCTACCTTGTAAGCCATCCTGTGCCCACTACTGAGTACTCTAAAACACACATTCAAGAACCTTTCTCTGTCCCAACAGGTGCCAGGTAGACCCAAGGACAGCTGCTTTCAAACCTGCCCCTGTCTGTCTGTCGCACACAGACACATCTGGAGGTTAAGGGGGGTGTGTGCGTGTGTGTGTTTAGGGACAGTCACTGCCGTCGTAGATCACCGGTTTCTCCACAGACAGGCGGTAAAGTACTTTCTTTGAGATGAACCTGGAAGAGCATGGAAGAGGAGGAGAGACACATACAGGTAAGCTGTGTGGGAAAGAGCATCACACATGACCATAATGCAGCTCTAGGCCCGTCAGGCCTCTGGGAGTCCTACCTGGAGAAGGAGTTGTCAAAGATCAGAGTGTAATGCCCTGGGTTTCTGACTTTCAGCTGGCCCTGGATGGTCTCCTTGTGTGAGTTGCATCTCGTAAGAGGGATCATCACCTTTGGTGTGAAATGTAAATGAAGTCATTGTAAGAGGTAAAGGAGTTCTAACTGATCTGGTCAACACCATAAAGTATTGAAGGTTCTGTATTTATACATATGTTTCCTGTAACATGTATGTTCTGCACTGCTTTATCGAGTTATATAATCCAGTACAGTAGAATTGTAAAGTAAGGTGCCATATAGTATAGGAGGTATTGTGGATATGTTGTATCTGGTGGCATTTACACTGAATTTATCAATTGATCAAAACCACATTTTGACGTGTATTTGTATATATAGGTGTGCGTGTGTGTGTATATGTGTGTGAATGAGTGTATGTGTGCGTGTGTGCCTGTTTGTGTGTGTGTGTGAGTGTATGTATGTGTGTTTGAGAGTGTATGTGTGTGTGTGTGTGTGTGTTACTGTATGTATGTGTGTTGTGAGAGTGTGTGTGTCTGTGTGTGTAGGTTACCTTGGCCTGCTCCAGGGGGATGTCAGTGCTGTCTCTATACACCATACTGAAGGTGATGCTCTTGGGCTCGGAGGAAAACACCCAACTGATAGTGGGACCGGCGTTGCCAATGGCGATGGGGATGATGCTGTAGCAGCTGGACTTGACGAAGAGCTCCCGGAACTCGTCTCCAAACTGGGCGATCTCATCCACACTGAAGGGGACTGACAGCCTGGGAGATAACAGCACAACGGCTACATCAGCATGCTGACCCGGTATACTAAACACCACTGCACTGCAATACACAACTCTTTCTCAACCGGAGCTCGTACTGGAGCGTAGTGTCACTCAACACACACACACCCCCCCCCCCCACACCCCCCCCCACACACACACACACACACACACCCACACACACCATCACACCCACACAAACACACCCACACACCCACCAACACACCCACACAAACACACCCACACAAACATCCACCCACCAACCAACCAACACACACACACACACACACACACACACACACAACACAGCCACACCCACCAAGACACCCACACACCCACCAACACATAAACCCACACCCAGTCCCACACACACACACACAAACACAGGCCAGGCGCTCACGTGAGTTCTCCAGACTTAAGCAGGCACAGCTCAGCATCCTGCACAGCTGCAATGATCTCCTCAGACTCCTCAGTGGTGGTGTCCCCTGCGCTGGTGCTACTGTTCCTGACACACATACACACAAAGAGAGAGGAAGACATAAACACACATATACACAAAGAGAGAGAGAGGGGGGGTGGGGGCTGGCGCAGCGCGGCCATTTAGATGTGTGGAGGATGGCATAATAAACGCTAATGGGAGGGAGTGTGTGTCTGCATGTGAGTGGAAGTGTTTAAGTGTGTGGAGAACGGGAATGTTTATGCTTGAGAGGGAAAGAATCAGAGAAAGGAGTGAGTGTATGTGTATGTGTGTGTGTGTGTGTGTGTGTGTGTGTATGCAACTGTGTGTGTGTGTGTGTGTGTGTGTGTGTGTGTGTGTGTGTGTGTATGCAAGTGTGTGTGTGTGTGCGTGTGTGTGTGTGTGTGCGCGCGTGTGTGCGTCTGTGTGAGAAAGACCTGGCACAAAAAGGAATGTAAACAGAAACAGAGTGGTAGAGAGAAGGTGAAAGAGACATAAACACAGGGGTTGGAAAAAAGGATGGAGAGACAGACAGAGACAGAGAGCAAGAGAGGGACAGAGAGAGAGAAATAAAAAAACAATCAGGGAGAGGCAGGAACAGTGAAAGGGGGAGAGTAAGAGAAACATAGATGGAGAGAAAGCAGGAGGCAAGACACTGATCTATAACAAGTTGGGCTGGGTGGGTGGGGGTGGGGGGGGGGGGCAGGTTCATGACTCACAGCTCATCTGCCCCCTGTCGTCCTCTCTCAGAGGAGCAGGCGGTGGTGTAGGAGAGGGAGTCGCTGTCATAGATGCAGTTCACCTCCTCCTCAGTTATAATGTCAAACACGGCGTCATCAGGCCTGGGAGACTGCTCAGCCACTGCAGGGGGGTGAGAAGGTGGGGGGGGGGGCAATATGATACCATCATGCCCCGGGGAACTCTGTGACACCTCATACGGCACTAGTGACGTCACACGGCACTCATGGCTGTCGCTGCACTACACTGACACTGAGCAGGCCAACAGAGCTGCAGACACTGCTATCAAAGGTCCTCAACACAGTCTACTTTAACCTTACTTTATCTAAATACAACATTAGGCATGAAGCTAAACATAAAACTAAATATGAACCAAAATAGAACATGTAGAATACTGTTACTCAAATAAATTCTAAACTGTTACTGAAGTAAACTGTACTAGACATAAATATTCTACTGTACTTCTTTAATTTTGTTCTAGTACACAGCTAGTATAGCTAATCACCACTGCTCAGGTGTAAATAGCTTTCAGTTTGTTTTGTCCAAGGTGTGGTCTCTTTCCACCCACAAGGTGTGCTTTAGGTTTATGAGTGCGCAACTGCATGAAACGGGATCTCCTCCTGCGCCTACCTCTGACACTGGGCACGGCAGAGCTGGGTGGTGTGAGGGGGTTGAAGGGCGGGTAGGGCGGCGTGCCTAGCTCCTCCTGCGGGTGACGCTCCACCACAGCACTGTGCTGAGTGTAGCAGTCTTTGCAGCAGCGCTCGCGAGTCCCACCCTGCTGCGTGCTCACCGCGTTACTGCAGCAGTAGTAGCAGAAGGCCCGCCCGCACAGCCTGGCAAACAGGAAGTGACCCGTTACTCTCTCCTGTCTCATTGCAGGGTTGATCGGAACCAGCCACTGTTATGTAAATGCATGACCTCAACAACACGTTTAAACTGAGGTTTACATGAGGACTGCACAGCCGTCACTCTGCTTGATTTTGATTCACACTGCCTGACAGAAATGTGAAAAACAAACAGCACCAATTCATTGAAATAATAAGTTAGTAACATGGAGAACAGTAACTAAATTACTAATTCTAAAAAAAGCAACTGCTGATGAGAAAAAAGTTGAAGAAAGTAGAAGAGCAAGTCACAGGCCAAGAGCCTGTCTATGTCAATGTGAAGCAGAGAACCTTCATCTCCTACCAACGTGTGTGTGTGTGTGTGTGTGTGTGAGAATTGTATTATTTTTTATTTCACTTTAACATCTGAACACTGACTTATTTTGATGTCTGGACTGGTTTGCAAGAGGATCCTCAAGGGAGCAATGGTTTGTTGACGTTTTTTTTTTTAAATGCTACTAGCCTCTAGGTTTTAAAAAGTGTGAAAATGTGTTGTGTTTGTTTTTGGCCACCTGCAGTTGTGTTTGCGTAGCCACCAGCTGAACTGGCTGTGGCAGCCTAGGCAGTTACTCTGCTCGCGGTCCGTCTGCTCCTCACGCAGCTTCTGCTCAAACTCCAATGCGTCCGACTTCTGCCACAGCGCGTCTTTATCCCTGCAGGGGGAGCCAGAAAGCTTCAGAACAAGGGCTACACTCATCTTCAATACAGCTCAGTGCCGTGTTGCCCAACAGCATCGTCATGCTATGACCATCATTGAAAGACAGAAACGACAGTCATTAACACTTTCTCTTTTAACTATGATGATCATAGCACAACATGATTAGCAACATGATAGCACATCGTTTACACAAAACATTATTTGTAGTTGTATGTATAGAGATGGAAGTAATTAAGAGAAATCGAAATCTGAACATGTGGAATGTGAACATACAGTAAGTACAGTTTGTGCAGTCATGATTTAATCGTTGTGTTCACCTGATGAGCTCGATGAGCCTCTCCTCCAGGTTTCTCTTGGTGCGGTACAGGTCATCAATCTCGGCCGACGTCTTAAGATCGCTGCTCTGCCTCTCCACGGTGGTGCGGTGAAGACTCTCACTCAGGTCCTGACAGGCCTTCTGGGCCAACGCCAACTGCTCCTCAGCTCTGAGGGAGAGGGAGAAGGGAGAAGGGAGGGGGGAGGAAGGGAGGGAGGGAGTGAGGGGGATTGACAGTGGGAGATAGGGAGGGAGGAACAGTGAGAGACAGAGAGAGGGATGGAGGGAGAGAGAGGGAGGTAAAGAGAGGGGGAAAGAGTGAGAACAGGACTGAGAATCGCACAGAAAACTGTAGAGTAATAAGAGCAACCGTGTGAAAGAACACTATTATATGGCACGGTTCATGTGTTAGAGGACATTAAGAGATGTGATGGTAGACATTATGTCCTAGCCATAGCAGCCCAACTGGTCGGTTTAAAGGCAGCAGCAATTTCCAGTGTAGAATGAGTCATAGGACTGTAAAACCTTAACACAGGAACTCAGAAACTCCCCAGAAATGATCAGTTGTGTGAGCAAGACTGCTGCGTGGGCAAGACTGCTGCGTGGGCAAGACTACTGCGTAGGCAAGACTACTGCGTAGGCAAAGGCACTTACTTTGATAATTCTTTTCTCAGTTTCCCCACTTCTTCCTCTTTCTGATGAAGAACAGTCTGGGTACTGGCAATGTGGTAATTGTTTTCCTCAACCGCCTCACTGCTGTTCTGGTTCATTGACTGTGGGTCAAATAAATACAATGTTTATTTTATGGTATTGCGTTAATACGTCATTTTTTCAGTGTATCGTGTTGAATGCTATACAAATTCAATACATATTGCGTTCAGAATGGTTGCTTTGACCTTAGCCGCTATGTCAGTCTCCTCTTAATGTGCAGAGTCCTTCCCTGTCCAGTTAATTGTATGGAAAAAATGAAACTTTTGACACCCAGTCTGCTTACCTCTAGTTCCTCCATCTTAGTCTCAAGAGCTGCAACCTGTTGCTGTCTGTTCTCCAGCTGTGATCTCATACTCTCAAGCTCCTCTGTGACAGCCTGTAGATGACAAAACATGCTAAATCCCTGACACTATCATCACCTGCTACTGATATGTGTACTGAAAACTGATATGTTTGTGGCATGTAATACAGCTAAAATCTGCAGGTTTTCTGCAAGAGATGCAATACTGAAAGACAACACTAAAGAAAAATATGTTTCCAAATATTCAAGTGCACAATGCATTTGGATCTTTTATTTAGGGTTTGCCATGGTTTGCATGGTTTCCTCTGTGGATTGGTTAAGCAGGTTTCTTAATATGTTTCACCCCTTCTAGACCTTTAATAGCTATGTAATACAGGACAAGTGAAACATTCATTCCAGTGTATTGCTCTGCATATTTTGGTCAGTGGATGTGTTAAGCAGGTTCAGGTGAAGCAGGTGTCTCACCTGGAGCTTGGTGTCGTGCTCTGAGGCCTCGCTACTGAGCTGGAGCTTCAGGTCCTGGATCTCCCTCTGGCTCTCCTGCAGGCTTGAGGGGAGTTCCTGGGCCTGCCTCAGCTCCTCCTGCAGCTTGTCATTCTCCTCCCGGAGGGCCTCCAGGCTGGTGTTGTGGCTCCGCGCCTCCCTGTGGCCCTCCTCCTCCATCTCACGGAGCCTCCCGGAGAGTCCCTCCCATCGCAGGCGCGCCTCCTCGTTCTGTCCCGTCAGCATGCACAC
>NC_137923.1:12124658-12299658 GCF_963457725.1 Sprattus sprattus
AAATAAAACACAAGAAGGATACCATATGGGTACTTTCCACTCCAAAACAATGCCTTACAATGTGTCTTTAAAGTAACATGATATTCACTTATACGTATCAAAGGTATCAACTGATTTAAACCTAAACCAACACTTTGCAAACAATTTTGAGTATAGTTTTTTATAGGCAGCTATTTTTTCCATCATCCTCAAATTCATTTTAATGGAAAATGGTCATGTGAAGGACAGATAAACACCCCTGTCCTGACAGATAAACACCACCACCAGCCGTCCAGGCACTTGTTCTCTGGTCAGGGGACAGAACAACTCACCAAAATGTAAGAAAAGCCTTCAGAGCACAACATTTAGCAAGCCTTTATCTGTGCCAGCTGGGCTGTAGGTGGTGTTTGCAAGACTAATGCATACTTTTTGGGTAGCTTTATATCAAAACCGCATCATGTAGATCAAAGGTTACAGGCGGAGCAGCCACATGGCACACATCACTTACAGATGATGCTTACTTTAGAGTCATTCAGAGTAGCAAAATGAACACACACATAGATGAACAACATAAAGCAGGAAACCATGAACATTAGACAACTAAATAATTCTCAACCTGGCCACCAAACACTGGTTTCTGTCTTGGCAGGATGTCAATGTTGTTTTCTTATCATAACCGTTGTTCTACAGCTTCCCTTCAAAAAGTAGTTTCTGGAGCTCCACTAGAAATTGCTGTCTCGGGTAATAGACACATCAACAAACCAAACAACGCAAGTGCTTAATATTAAGTCTCATATAAGCTTCTACATTTGGTAAGAAATACAGAAGTAACATGTAACATGCCCAAAATATTTTTAAAAGCTTTAGTACCTGTAACTTGATATCAATTTCTTAGTGAAAGGACAATGCATAATCTTTCTTTTCTTAAAATTACAGTGAAGTGTTAGAGTGACTGTGTTTGCAATGGTGCCATTGTATTTAGTCTAATGTACAGACTACATGCTACATACTACTTCGTATAATAGTATATAGAGGTAATGTTGGCATACTGGGCAACAATATATTTTCATAACACTACAAACAGCTTGATACACTACTCTTGAGTAATAACACGACTAGTATACATCATACTATTACAAACACAGGCAGTGAGAGTTTCAGGCAGTTCCCAAACATGAGCTCTTTGACCAGTAGTGTACAACCAACCTCATCTCATGATCATCTTTGACTCCACTTCATATCTCCAAAGGAAGGACACATCAATGAATAAGTATATTCAGGTCAAAGGTGACTAACAAACAAATAACTATGTTAAATTCAACAATAACTAAAAAACATGGTCAGATTACAGCCTAAGGTGGCTGACTGTCCTAGTCCTGCAAGACCCTTGGAGTGTGCGTGTGAGCCGGTCACTCAGACTGCAGGTCTAAACGTTTTGCGCACTGTTATACACTCATGGAGGATTACCTCAAGGATAGACTTGACGAAGCGGATGCCGTCATTAGCCCCTTTTAACTTTGCCAAACAGTCACAGAAATAATCCCAGTAGTCTTTCCTGGTGCCAAGAAAAGTCGTCTTCTCTTTCTGGTCAAACTAATGAAAGGACAAAGACCACACAATTCAAAGTCATTTCACGTACTGTATGTTTACATAAATCATCAAACAAATGTTTGCTGTCATACATTCACTACTTACGCAACAAAATAAAAATGATTTAAAATTGATCATCGAAGATGATTTGTGCTTGATGCAGCATACTGCGGTGGGTTTTCACACACAAGTGTACTGTACCTGCAGCAGGTACTCTAGCTTGTAGGAGAACTTGTGTAAGCTGGAGCTGTCGTCTGTGACGGGCTCTCCTGTTTCTCTGTGCTCCTTACTGAGCTCAGCCACAGCATCTGCAAGATAACACGCAGCAGCATCAGCCATATACACACACACACGCAGCAACATCAGCAGTCTACACACATGCAGCAACATCAGCCATCTACACACACATGAAGCAGCATCAGCCATATACACACACACGCAGCAACATCAGCCGTCTACACACACCCAGCAACATCAGTTGTCTACACACACACAGCAACATCAGCCATCTAGACACACACATGAAGCAGCATCAGCCATCTACACACACACACACACACACACACACACACACACACACACACACACACACAGGCAGCAACATCAGCCATCTACACACACACATGAAGCAGCATCTGCCATCTGCACACACACACACACACACACACACACACACACACACACACACACACACACACATCAGCCATCTACACACACACATGAAGCAGCATCAGCCATCTACACACACGCATCAACATCAGCCATCTTACACACACGCATCAACATCAGCCATCTAACACACACGCATCAGCATCAGCCATCTAACACACACACAGCAACATCAGCCATCTAACACACACACAGCAGCATCAGCCATCTACACACACACGCAGAGCAACATCAGCCATCTACACACACACGCAGCAACATCAGCCATCTAACACACACACAGCAACATCAGTCGTTTACACACACACACGCAGCAACATCAGCCATATACACACAGGGACAGCAAAATGAGCCATCTACACACACACAGAGCAAAATCAGCCATCTACACACACACAGAGCAACATCAGCCATCTACACACACGCAACAACATCAGCCATATACACACACACAGCAACATCAGCCAACTTACACACACACAGCAACATAAACCGTCTACACACACACACACCAGCAACACCAGCCATCTTCACAAAAACATACAGAGCAACATCACCCATATACACACACGCACAACAACATCAGCCGTCTACACACACACAGCAACATCAGCCATCTACACACACACAGCAACATCAGCCATCTACACACACACAGCAACATCAGCCAACTTACACACACACACAGCAACATAAACCGTCTACACACACACACCAGCAACATCAGCCATCTTCACACACACATACAGAAACATCAGGCGTCTATACACACATCCACAGAGCAACATCAGCCATATACATAAACGCCCAGCGACAACATCAGCCATCTAACACACACACAGCAACATCAGCCATCTACACACACACACCAGCAACATGAGCCATCTACACACACACATACAGAAACATCAGGCGTCTATACACACACCCACAGAGCAACATCAGACGTCTACACACACACACACACAGCAATATCAGTCGTCAACACTCTCACACACACACAAATATCAGTCGTCAAAACATACACACACAGAGAGCATCATCAGCCTTCTACACACATGCACACAGAAGCACCAGCTGTAGACACATATACTGTGAAAGGTGTGTGTGTGTGTGTGTGATCAGGGCCACATCAGTCCCAGAGTGCACTGCTCTCTTGAGAAAACACTATACTGCTGTTCATATAGTCTGGCCTAGTTACCTAACCAAAGTCTGCATACATAACTGCTCCATATATTTGATATAAACTATAAACATATAGCTATGCCCTTTTTAATTACATTGAATATGGTACAAACAGTATAGAGCCTTCCTGGGACATTATCTACAAAACACATAAATACCTATTTATATTATTCAAAAATATGCACAGTAATCAGTGCATCTTGGTGGAGAATTAGATTGGACGCTATTTAAAGTTTGAATCAGTCACCAGAGTTTTGCGCTTGTAAATCTCTAACAGCAGTGCCTGTGTGTCTGTGTGGAGCTATACATAGATAAATGACTGCACCAGTCTTTACTTTGATGATAAGACTATGGCAGTCTCTATTTTGGCAAGACTTATTACAACTGCTGACAAACTCTCTGTCAGATTGAAAGTGTTGTCAGTGAGCTACATCCCTTCAATCTTTACATTTGACTCAACAACAAGAACTATGGCACAGTGACTATCCCCTGCCAATACCATGTAGATCTCTGATGATCCTCTGTAGCTGATTTTCTCCAACCGAAATAGATGCCATGGTGGACTGATGGGGAAGAGGATGGCTTTAATCAGTCAGCATGGTCTCTGAAAAGTGAGAAGTATACAGACAAAATTAATAGTTTACATTATTGCCTTGGATTTCGTGAACCTTACCTTACAGGTTTAATAACAAGCATAGTCCACGCAGTCTTAACATCAAAGGTGTGTCAAAGTATTAATGTTTAGTCAACGTCGTCCAAATCTGAAAATGCTTTTCAATAACATATACAAAATAAAATAGTTTTCTTTAAATAACTAATCAGAACACAGTACAACAAATGTATTTGACACTCCACCCCAATGGCGCTAGAGTGAATCCGCTATTCAGAATAGTGCAGCTGACGTTAGGTATATCATTATCCTTTACAACTGACTCAAATATTGTCGAACATACATCATTGCACAACACCTCGGGGCTCTCCAACACCTTACGCTTATGACTACTTTCTAGTCAACATTTATAACAGGCCACTCAGCAATACAGTTTCTGGTGACTGTAAGCGACACCATAACAACGTAAAAACAAGCAAGCTATCTAAGAGACTTTTGTAGCGATTCCACCCACAACTGTTACACTTGAGAGACGTGACTTTCTACACAGAGAGATTTAAATCATCAGATAGATCGCGTGCGACAGGATATCGTGAATTACACCTGCTGTTCCACCACTCGCTCACATTCGCGACACAGACGAGTGACAAGACAACTCAACAGGGAGATTATAAACCGGCTAATAAATCGACGTATTTCCTATCATTTTAAAACACACACATATCGAAATAAAGCATACTTTGGTTAATGGACAGATGATCCAGCAGGTCGATAGGTTTACAGTGAATACCTGCTAGTCGGCTGTAAGGAGGGGATTGACCATGATTGACATCTCCGTGAACCAGTGAAAACACGTCCCTGTCGCTGAAGCGCAGGCTCCTGCTGCCCACAAGCCAAGTGCGGTTGCACTGTATAAGCAAGGTAAATAAACTGGTGGTCACATGACGTACCATGAGGTGATGAGTGGACACCATGTGGACTGGCCTCTTGGATTTACCATGCGACTTGAATTGAGCACCATTTCCATCCATTCCATTTGCCATCATTAAATAGTAACTTTGGACTCATTAAATCAGTCATTTTGCAAATGTCTAAACAAGTATTCTTGTAGCAGGGGAGGCCCAGAAACATTATAGGATGGTCAAGGCCCTGAAAAATTACATAGATTTAATATTTACACATGAAAATAGTTCAGGGGCCATTGATTTTTTTAGACACCTGCTTTCAAGCTCAATTGTGTTTCGTGACCTTTCAAATACAGTAAACATGTTGTTAGATCGTTGTTCCTCTAGGTAATCTCACATAGTTATTTCAGTACCTGTAGGTACATGGGAACAGATACCACCCTCCACCCACATGACGTAGTTCACTTCAACAGCATCAACATATCATTTAGTCTATTGTGTGCATTACCTATCTGTGTTTCTCTACAGTAAGACAACTGTATTTTCACTGTGTCTGTATTTTCACCAGAGAAGGTAGGCAAACAGCATATCTTAAAGGCATGACATTAATATAATAATTACTACAACTAAGTAATTTGATGGTTTTATGAGGTCTCATGTTTCCATTCACCTGCTTTTCTATCCTTCCATGTATTTTATTTGAAACAAAGTTACAGTGTAGGTTATTTGCAGACCCTGTTGTGGTATTGTGGTTCCTGTGAGAATTGAGTGGCTTTACATAAATGATAATAATGATTCTTGTAAATATTATATTTTGGGCTATTTTAAACCTTTTTAAAGATTTATGATGATTAAAAAAACCTTTAATGGTGTTCCACTCGGTTTTGTTCAAAATAAGAGAAATTTACAAAATATTTTAACATTATTTTACATTTAACATTTATTTGAACACAGCATAGGCTATGGGGTAGAGCAGTGTACGGCAGTACGGTGGTGATGGGTGCATGTACAGGTAGATCGGGTACAGCAGCGTCCCATAGCGATGATAGTCTAGACTAGGAGAGGGAAAAAAGACAGCGAGAGTGGGTTGAGTTTGGCTCTCCATATGCATAGATGAGGAGTAGTGGTGGTGAGGAGCAATGTTCAGGAATTGGATCATGCTATAAGGGAGAGAGAACATTTTTGTTAGTAGACGTCAATTTGGGAAACCGATAAGACGATACTTTTAGGTAGTCGATTAACAGCAGGTAATATGTCCATTTTATCAGTATTAATTTAAACATTCTATTTCTGACTTCAGATGACTTCAAGTGATGTTGTAACATCAGATGTTGGAATTACCACAGAGTATGAGTACCAACAGAGTGGCACAGCTCACTATGATGATGACTATGAGGACGACATGTGCACAACATCCGAGGTTCGCAAATTTGGAGCGATAGTCACGACTGTGTTCTTCTCTGTGGTGATAGTTTTCAGTGTGGTTGGGAACCTGCTGGTCCTGGTGGTCCTAGTGAAGTATGAAAACCTGAAGTCCATGACCAACACCTTCCTGCTTAACCTGGCCTTGTCCGACATCATTTTCACTGTGGGCCTGCCATTCTGGGCATCCTACGACATCCACACCTGGACTTTTGGAGACACAGCATGCAAAGCTGTGAGCTTCATCTTCGACATGGGCTTCTACAGCAGCATCATCTTCTTGACCATCATGACCATTCACCGTTACATGGCTGTGGTTCACCCAATGTCGGTAGTCATTTCCAGGAAGAGCATTCACTGCGTGGTGACGTCTCTCACCGTGTGGGTGGCCAGTTGCATGGCAGCCACCCCAGCCCTTCTCTTCAAGACCAAGGTCTTCAATCCAAATGACGGGTCTTGGCATTGCCAGTATACAGACATCACATGGAGGCTGGTGGGGTTCTATCAGCAGAATGTTTTTTTCCTGGTCTCCTTCACCATCATTGCTTTCTGCTACTCCCAGATCCTTCTTCGTCTCCTTCGCCCCACCTCCCATACCAGGCACAAGACCGTGAGGCTCATCCTCAGCATCGTGGTGGTTTTCTTCCTAGACTGGGCACCTTACAACGTGGCTGTATTCTTGAAGTCTTTAAAGTTCTGGGAGCTGGAGCCTTTCACTGACTGCAGAGTCAGCAACTCAGTGGAGTATGCGTTTTACGTGTGCCGCCTGGTCGCCTTCTCCCACTGCTGCCTAAACCCTGTGTTCTATGTGTTTATGGGCATCAAGTTCCGGACCCATCTGAAGAAGCTGCTGCAGTACTTCTGCAAGGAGGTGGCTGAGCCCCAGCGACGCCACAGCCGACTCATATACTCAAATGGTGAGGAGTGCTCCATGTACTGATCGTGTTGGATTGCAAATTATCTAGCTCAGGGGTGACCAGCGCTTCTTCTGGGGCCCCTCTGCACCAACACTCTTTGATATATCTATCCTTGCTCTGTGCACACATGTCATTGAAATCAGTGAGTTTATAAAGCTCTTTAGTGGCTACATGCATCAGGCACATTCAGCTTAACATGCGTGCCATTGAGTAGATTATTCAGAGTTGCAGAGCAGGGAAAGAGTGAATGCATGCAGCTAGGGAGAAGGGAACAAGGAGAAAGACTGACTAACACCTGGTTTCTATTGTATTTCTGCTAGAAATGTAACTATACTAACAGTGTTTGCTCTGATACTAGACCCTTCAGGTCACTTTTGTCATTAGTTGCTATTTTAATAATTTCCGTTGGTTAAAATCGTGGTAAGACTAACTCAGATGTCTTCTTTGCTAGACACAGCATTTATTCAAATAAAATCTTGAAAACTTGTATTGTGTATATAGTCGAAAATTGCAAATAAATGTTTCTTTTTTATTTCAGCCTGTACATTGACAACTGTTACCTCCTTCCATGACCAGTTATGAAAAAAGTCTCTAAACTGAAGTAAGCAACAGATTAGGACCTAGCGGTTATTTTTTCTCATTTTGACCGTGAGGCGATTGGAGCTTTCAGGCAGACTAGCTTGAGCAGAGTATCTTATCTTTGTTTTAAGGCTATATCCATTTGAATTTAGGCTTTATTTTTTAACATGACACGTGTGAATGTGTCTTCTGTCATGTAGCCATTCAACCAAATTGTAGCACAGTCATTTGGGACATGATGGCATTAAAATCATTGTAGTCAGTCTTAAAAGATCTGTCTGTTTGACGTGTATTGTTTCTGTGTTAATGTCTTCATAAAATAAAAGTTGAAAGAATGTTCTGCCTTGTGGTTTTGTGATTGACCTATCAATTTGTCTTTTATGGCCTGACAGGATAGCTTTTCTGGAAGCAGTTTCATTCCATCTCATGCCATTATGGAACTTGCTTATCACATATCACAGAAATGCATGTCATGCTGAAGTTACAACAATTTCTGCCAAAAACCTTGAAATTTGCCAGTTCTAGTATTACCATGAAATTCCATTGGAATAGTGTTACCACATGAGGAATTATGTTTCCTTTTCACATTCCTACCTTTTGAAACGATTGTAAGTTTCTTTGGACAAAAGCATCTGCCAAATGAATACATGTAATGGGATGTACATTTCTCAAACAAGTTATTTTAACTGTGTGTACATTACATTCAGGCATTCTGGAACATTCTAATCAGCCAGTGTGTGTAGAACATTGTGTAACACAAGCATAAACAAAATTAAATGAGCCGTTGCAAAGACAAATTATTAGTGAGACAGTATTCAGGTGCCGGCCCAGCTTTCTACTCTCACCCTGCACTACATTTATAAGTCTTGGAAAGAGCTAGAGATGACAAGCCTATTACTTTTGCTGTGGATGAGACATGCCAGATAGGCTTTCCTCTCCTTTAGTCTGGCTCTGAGGCTCCTCACACTTCATGTCAATTAGGAATGCTTGTGGCAGGGATAAATGCAGTGACATGGTCAACATTTCTGTTACTGTGAATAGCCAAGCGAGCAAAATGCAGTAAGTTAAAATTAAACAATTCTTTAATATTTTAAGCAAGATTACTTTTTTTTTTTACATTTCCGTCTCTTACAGTTTTAAAATAACAAAGCCAAGACTACTACATAGTCAATACTTGAGACAGTTGCAGAGGGGTTCTTTTTAAGAAATTCTGCACACTTTTTCTTGTCCTGTTTTTTTACCCTCATTTGAGACACTTGGTCAATGCTGTAGTCTTTATCTCAGCATGTGGTTGACTTGAACAGTTAAACATACAGTAAGCACAAATGCTTCCTTAAAGTGTAGAGTATTGTCAGCATGTTTTTGTTTGACTGTCTCTGACAGAACGTTTCACAGCCTTACACTCATTTTATAAACGAGATATTCATGAAAGGCTATATTTATGAATATAATATCATTAAAAGCTTGTCTGGGAATTCCCCACCCCGTCACTGCATTTCATCTGCTCAGTTAGTCTGGCGAAGTACTAAATGGAGGTCCACTTCAGTCACGTAATTGGACACGCCTTTAACCAATCAGACCAACGATACTATACAACGATACAACGATCGGTAATAAAGCAAACACATTTTTTTTCTGTATGAATTGTTCCAGAGCAGGTTTCTGTTCTATTTTCAAAGAAAACTTGCCTTGAAATCATCCAAGACAGCCGCGAGAGCAGTATATAGTTTGCTGTGCTTTTCTCTTTGGTTTCGCTTTTGTTACGTAGACGTAAGTAAAATGCTGTGCAATCTTTGCCAGACCCACTTCTCAGGCAAAATCAAATTTGCCGTATGAAGAGGGGCGGGACTTCCCAGACAAATTAAAAGCATAATTTATTTGTAAATAAGGAATTATTCTTGGAACAGAGTAACAACAAATGCTACAATGACAAGAAGAATGTATGTTATAGATATGTCATATTGGGACATGGCTGGAGATCTTGGTTTTAACCTCCCCTAAAGAGGAGGAGCTACTGTACTTCACAGTTTTCTCATACTGAATCTTAATATTCATGGTGTAACATCAATGTTATGAAGAACTGTTACATGATACCAAACGCACAGTCCCAATCTGACATTGATCAGAATATGTATGTTTCCAAAAAATACAAAGGATACATGTAGATTAAAGGAATGAGTTTAAAAAAACATTTAAAAAATACAAATGTGTATGAATGTATAGGCCTATAAAAACTATACATTCACATTATACATGTAAAATGTGTAAATCCCCGTCTACATATTTCATTAACATGCCTCCTCTTTTCATACATGTGCTGTTCATGAAGCAATATTGAAACTAGAATTGCCAAATGTAAGCTACAAAAAGCACTGATGAGTTAACACTTCCTGTCTTGCTGACTCAGACGGGTGTTAAATGTTTTTCCTCATTCTTGTAAGTGGAGCATTCTCTCAAGACCTACTTGCTCAAACAGAGGGCATTGAAATGTCGGTAAGTTTTTCTCTGCATCACAAAAACTAAATAAAACATAACACATTTTTGTTTTGTTTTTTATTTTAGATTTTATCGGCTGTTTTGTGTGAGGGAAATGTGCAATGGTGGTCGAATATCAATAGGCTACTGTAGCTCTAGTTTGTTTTCTATGTTACTTTAAGTCCAAATTCCCATGAGTCGGCACCTCAAAGGGCTAATTTTAACCATTGGTTTCCTCCTGTGTGTATCTTTTACAGGACTCTTTGACAGAAACAAATAATCAGAGTATATCATATGACCCTAACCCTCTTGAGCTCTGCACAATAAATTCTCATGGCCAAATCATGGCCACATGCCTCCTACTCATCTTCGCCCTCAGCATGGTGGGCAACTGTCTGCTGGTGTATGCCCTAGTCTGCCTCGAGGACTTGCGGCGTGTGTCCAACATCTTCTTCCTTTGCCTCGCCTCATTCGATCTCCTCTTCACGCTCACACTACCGTTCTGGGCCGTCGACCACCTACACCACTGGGTGTTCGGCAACGCCGGCTGCCAGATCCTGATCGGGGCTTTCTTTGTCGGCCAAAACGGGGGTCTCATGCTTCTGACCGCAATGACGCTAGACCGCTTCTGCACTGTGGTGCTGAAGGGACGGCCCACAGCCCTACCACGCCAGAGGCTTCTGTGCGCTCGCATCATCTGTGCAGCCACGTGGGTCATCAGCATTGCCGCAAGCCTTAGAGATGCCCTCAACTCCAGGACTGTCGAATCTGAAGATGGAATGTACTTTTGTGAACCTGGAGAGGTTGGAGAGTTGGAAGAGAGGGTTGGTTACTATATGCTGACTATTTGTCTCTTTCTACTTCCTTTTGTCATTATCGTGTTTTGCTACAGCTGTATTCTGTGGACTGTCATGTCCGTCCCAAACATGAGAGGGCGGCAACCGACGGTTGTGCTTATGCTTTGTATCGTCACTGCTTTCTTCACCTGCTGGGGACCCTACAATCTTGTGCTGTACCTACGCATGGTTCTTGATATCTCTGACTGTGAAACTGAAAAATACATATCCCTTGCAGAAGTCATTTTTTATATCCTTGCTTATTCTCACTGCTGTATCAATCCGGTTATTTATATGCTCAGGCCGAGGTTTAGGACAATACTCTGCCGACTCGTCTGTTGTTCGGTGCCTGCCAGTCAGCCAATCAGCCTGTCTCATATGAGTCACAATGCTGTTGAAATGCATGACGGACCCAAAAGTGTCGAGATGACGCTGATGGAGCAATAGAAGTCAAAAGCAAGACAGACAATAAAGTGAATCAAATATTTAACCAGTATTTTCTCTGTGTAGGCTTCTTGTGTTTTTCTGTGTGGTTCTTGATGAATTTGTTATGAATGTGTAATGGAGTCACATGTACCAAATGGGGTGGACCCTTTCTATAGATGTTTTTGAACATTGAGCTTCCAGTCATCAAACTCAGTGTTCTCTTTAACACATCAGTGGCAGTAACAAAGAATTGCTCCCAAAATACTGCATATGCATTCTATGGTAGGTAAATGCATTTACATATTTACATATTTTCTGCCAATATTATGCCTTTGTGTGCGAACATTTGGGCACCTCTGGATGACAATTAAAGTTGTATGTATATATATATCAATAATATGTTAAAAGAAGAGATGATTTATTTTGATATTTATTCAATGAAGTTTATACAGTGAACTCAGATATTTATGTAATTAACTCATATATACTGTATATACTTAAACCTCATACGTATGTATGCTAAACGGCATTACGTTTTCCCATTACTTGTACTCTGCAATGACAATAAAATTGAATCTAATCTTATCTAATAAACAATAAACTCTGATATTTATACAATGAAGTCAGATATTTATGGTATAAGGTCAGATATTTATGGAATGAATATACATACACACAACAAAAACTAAATAAACTCTGATACACATACAGCAAAGTCAGATATTTATACAATTACCTTTAATGTATATATTTATACAATTACCTTTGATGTATATATTTATACAATTACCTTTAATGTATATATTTATACAATTACCTTTAATGTATATATTTATACAATTACCTTTAATGTATATATTTCTGCAATACAGCAAGCCAGATATTTATACAATAAACTTTAATGTATATATTTCTGCAATACAGCAAGCCAAACTGTAATTATTTATTGATTTTGATATAATTTGAACAACGTAAGATTTATATGGAATTATATTACAATAAACAATGGTTCTATATCAACAATTGTATAAATCAGAGTTTATTACATATACATCTTTGAAGGTGTAACAGAGTGAAACAGAGTTTTTCATTTCATTCTGTATAAATATACCTGAAGCTCCTATGTATGAATGATTGAAGTATACCTGCATGAAGTGTTAACTGTTTATTGTATTCAATGCATAGGGGATACGTTTCTTAGATTCCTGTGAGTTGTATGGGAAACTGCTGGTTAGAATGAAACTAACCCGTTGTGTCTGTTTCTGACTGGAGACCATTATTGTCAGTGTGCTCTGATTGGTTGTAAAAGATCTGTTTAATTCTGGTTGGGTAAGAACTGTGGGAGGACAGGGGGATAAGTAGAAAGACCGGTAAAGAAAAAATGGTGAATTGAGGTGAGCGATTGTGTGGCGGAGAGGTGCAAGCCAACATTACAAAACCTGAAACACTTTTACGAAGCTTGAGACAAATTGAAATTTTGGAAAACATTTTTACATATCATAAAACTCAATTAGATTACCATAACACATTTGTATCGAAACAAATTAACATTTCAGAAAACAAATTAACAAGACGTGAAACACTTTTACAAGTCTCAAAACAAATGTAGAAGTGGCAAAACTAATTTTCAAATGACATTAACCAGAAAGGGAATGTACCAACTCCGAGATTGACGTGGAAGTGATAATAGAAACGCTCAATTTGAGTTGATGGAGTTCATGGTGACTCAAGATGGACAGCGATAAAGTGGTGTTTTGCCCTTTTTGTGGCAAACATATGAGCCGATTAACGCGATTTTGTTTTTTCGTGTGGTCGGTCTTTAGAGTTTTTAAATTGACTTAAGGACCAGATATCCTGCAGCAGTGCATACAATACAATACAATACAATATGAGGGACACTCATACGCTGTAATCATGGACATGTTAACATGTTTATACGGTGTAGCCTACACATCAGCTTGAGGTCTCTGAAAAAACTTTGGCATTGGCACCCTCGAGGATTGAGCTCCCGGATCAAATTCATTACATGATCCCTCTTCACTCACAGATTGAACTTTACTTGAGCACCTGCCACATCATGCGGCAGCCAAACAGCTGTCCAGGTCCACGAAGTTCCAGTCGTATTGCCCTAATTATGACGTTTGTAGAGGAGAAATCCTTTCTGCGATAGAACCCCGCATCATTCAGTTTGCCTTTCACCATGAACTCCATCAACTCAAAGCTGTCAGAGTTCCTGAGGCATCTTGAGCAGTCTTTGCTGAGAGTAGTTGAACAAGGAGGGCTGCCTCCCACCTGTGTTAACAAAGCATGAGTAGAGCAGTTATTGAGGGGAGCAGTAGCTTCTGACCTAATGCTAGGTAATCTCAGCTTAACAGAAAGGTAAAGCAACCCGCCAACCTTTTTGCAGCTTTTGAAGGAGATCTGCATGGAGGAAAAATACGATGCTTCAAGACCTAAACTGGTGTCATCCACTAACTGTCTGCATGCTCAGCAAGTCATGAAGTCAGAAATTAAAAAGACTGAAATCCCAAGTAGCTGCTGTGGCTGGAAACAATTGTATATATATATCTGACTGACGGAGTTAGCACTTCATTGTGTATATGATAGCTTTTAGTCTGGGACACCAGTGACCTCCAGGAAAGACTGGCGTGGGTGAGTGACGCTAGCAACCTTACTCACAGCACTCGCAAGAGGGCAATGAGCTATACCCCCAGAGTCTCCAGAGAGGGGGGGAGGATGAGAGACTCATAAGGACGGATTCAACAGAAACGGCTACTGCAAGCATACCGACAACGAGACGGCTCACCCAGACCGCAATAACAGGGGAAGTGTTAGAAGTGAAGTGCCATTGCGGGAAGATCTGCAAAAACACAAGGGAACTAAAGATACTTCAATCTAAGACCACCTGTGGGAAAGGGGAAAAACAGATGCAGCGCATGGTGGAGACACCTAGTGAGACGCAGGTGGACTCCTGTCAGGAAGCATCTGCTCCACCCCTCTCCTAACACTACCCCAGGCACCCAACCTCCAGAAAGGCGGCATCCCAGGCTCCCCTGGATGTTGGGAGCACACAAGCACAGCACAGGAGACCTCTCAGCATCTGCTCCACCCCTTAACCATAGGGTCCCTCCTAACACTACCCCAGGCACCCAACCTACCACAACCCCAACCTTAATCCAGCAAGGCGGTAACCCAGGCTCCCCTGGATGTTGGGAGCACACAAGCATCCTCAGCCAGCTGATCCGCGAGGACAAGGAGAGCAAAGGAGAACAGTCGTCTAGCTCAGCGCAGCGGAGGGTGTTGTTTCGTCCTGAAGGGATTTATTTTTGGATAATGACCGACGGATTGAAGATATTCCTCCAACATACCTCTTTTTAACGATTTAGTTGCCGTTTCATGAGTCCCGTTTAGAAATAAATAGTTCTTCAAGCAAATACAACTTTGAAGTTTCAGGTGTTGCGTAGGGACCCATTACTTGCTGACTTCAAATTTCCATGAGTCTGTTACGTTAAAATGACCGGACTTCTTGCGGAATGATATGAAAGAGGTGAATTAGAAGCACAATACCCGTTGCCAAGGACAGCGGTCATTATCTTTTCGCAGAGGTCTTAATGTAGGGTAGAACGTTGGGATGGCCCATTCAAATCAACGGTACTTTTTGGAACATTCTGAAGAGCCGTATAATAAAATATTTGAATGCAATGTGTTATGTGTATTTGCTACATGCCCTGCCATTTATTATAATGATGCTAATCATAATTTGTTTTCTTTGTTATTATTATTATAGTAGTTTTCTTGTTGAAATACTTTTTTTATTGTAATGTAATATAAGATAATATTATATACATTATATTGTATTGTGTATATAACTTAAATTAATTAATTATAATTTGAAATTTGTTCTCTTCTTTCTGTTTAGATAGTTATTTGTTGTCATGAAATCCAATGGAACACTGACAACTGCAGATCCTTACGGCAATTACTCAGACTATGATGAGCCTGTGCCGCTTGAAGAGGATGTGCTGGGGATCTTCTACTCGATTTTCCCCACTGTCTGCTACATCCTGATCTTCTTTGTTAGCTTGGCAGGAAATGGTTTCCTCCTCTGGGCTCTGCTGAAGCAGGAGGACCTAAGGCAGACGTCCAGCCTGCTGCTGCTGCACCTCACGCTGTCTGACCTGATCTTCACTGTGACACTTCCCTTCTGGGCAGTGTATGTCAGCCATGGCTGGGATATGGGTGAGATGGCATGCAAGCTCCTGACTGGCATGCTGTTCTTGGGCTTCTACAGCTATATGATGTTCCTCATGGCCATGACTGTTAACCGCTACAGAGCAGTTGTGCACGCTGTCACAGCATCCACCTTCAAGCCCAACGTTCACCTTATGAGTGCCGGGCTGTGGGTGTTCTGTTTGACCTTCAGCATACCAGAGATGGTGTTCTCAGAGACGGAGGAATTCAATGACGCTGTGGATTGCATTCAGACCTACGGGTCACACATGCCAGAGTATCTGGTGTATTACGTGCAGATAAGCATTTTCTTCTTGTTGCCGTTCTCAGTCATCACGTTCTGCTACACAAGGATGTTGTTCCGCATCAGACCCTCAGTACTCACACGTATGAGGCTGCACTCTCAGTGTCTGGCCAAACCAACATCTAAGGGTTTCAAAAAAACTAAAATAATAATAATTTATTAATCAAATGTTTTGGAAGGGGATTTCACAAAAAAAGCGTCTGCCAAAATACTTTATACTTAAACTGGAACGTGTGGGTCGTGTCACAATAACTGGCAGGGTCAAATGGTTATTTCAAATGTTGTTTAACTCCAAATGAATTTAATGAGTGTATGACACTGAATGTACTGAATTACGTGTTAGTGTTATGAGACAGTTTTGTTAACTAAGCTCTAAACTGCTTTGCGTAAATGTAGAGTTAAAATATGTTCAGAAAGTGAGATTAAGGATTAGATGTTGACTCTTAAAATATGTAGACCTGTAAACATTTTTACATTATTACTATTATTTTATTAACATATTATATGCAAGTTATGCAGCAAGTCTTCCTATGTCTCAGCTGGTAGAGAGAATGGTAGAGCCAGGTGTTTATAATCAGATTAGAGAATTGATGTACTGGGGGATTCTGAAACTGAACAAAAACGAAGCACCTTTGCCAGGGTTTTAGAAGACATGCAGTCATTTTATGGCAGCCTTCCACCACTCTGGGAGTCCACTATCAGCCTTTAATGCAAATAAATAAAGCTTTTCATTAATTCACATGGTAGCATCAACTCCAGCTTAGTGATTTGGGGGTTAATCAATGTGTCGCTATCATCATTTATCATTCGTTCATTTATAAAAGCTTTATTGTTTAGATATTGTGTTTTGATATATAACTAGCAGGTTAACAATAAAACATTTAGCAATTTCTGTACATATGTGTCATTGAAATGTCTACGTATAAATAGTAAAAGTAACAAATATTAAGTGAAATTTACATAAGAAAATGCTTGTGAATTTTAAAAAAGAGGGGTTAAAATTGAGGTAATTTGTTCAATTTCAATTTGTTTAAATATTAGAGATAATGAAAACAGATGTTCATCATTTTCATCCATGGTTCATCATCCAAGTAATGTGATCCCAAGGGTGGAGGTTACAAAAATGAAATGACAAAAATAGAGGTGAAGAAAATGCATACATTGAAAAATAAAGGATGATAACTGTCGATTTATAACACTACTGTCTACCATTCATTATTCACAATACCCAACTAACATTCATCATTTACAGCAAGCAATTCTGATTGCTTCTGACCCCCAGAGGATGTGTTGTCATTTTGTAGTCCGTCATGGACTTTTGTGTCTAATTGAAATTATTTCCTCTATTTGAGAATAACACAGGGCTTTTAGATAATGGCTCCTACTCTGTCCAAAAACAAAGCACGCCGACATGCGCCTGTTTTGCCCTGTATACTTTTGTCGTCTTACTTTGAGTGCATCATGTGATCTTCGATGCTGTTAAGAGAGCAAACTCATTTAAATGTTTTGCTACATGAGAGCATATCAAAGCTACTCAGTCTGGACTTGGGTCGGCTGGGTTGTAGAGACTTGGGTTAAGTTGGAAAGGTATTAATAAATTCGAAGTTCCCGGGACAATAAGTCATGAACGAATGTCTTTTTTCTTCAGTAATAAAAATTAAAACCAAGCTACAACCTAATTGTTATCAAAACAAACTGACCTCCAAGCTGGACATAGCATAGGTATCTATGTGCAGATGGCTGTGATGGAAGTGCTGAAGGATCGTCTACAAAGTGCCTTCTAGCGGGGTCTCCCATGCACCATGAAACCTGCAGGTGGTCCACAACGTGGTGGCACAACCTAAAAGGGCACGTCACTCCGCTGCTAATTGACATCCACCCACTATCCATGGTTATCTAAGCTTGCCTTCAGAGTGACTTCTGGTTCGGCACTCATATTGAGCAGATTAAGTATTTATTGCTTACTAGAATGTCTCCTAATGTACTGGAGCTTTGGATAAAAGTGTCTGCCACAGAGTAAATGTAAATGCGATGTAAACATGAGACTAATATCTACAGTACAGCTTAATGACATACCTCATGTGAGGAGAGTTATCCCACTTAAAACAAAGACCCTTCTGCACAATAGTAGACTCCAGATAATATTTGCTTTTTGCTAAACATAATGACCCTGCATGGCTTGTTGACAGGAGAAAGACTGATGCAAACCAAGAGCAAGTGGGTATGCGTTATATGGCATGGCTGGTCTTCTTTTCTTGTTGCAAATCCAGGATGCAAAGCATTCGTAGAAGTGAATGACCCAGACCAGACCCAGAGAGAGGACCAAAACCTAGACCACCAGTGTCAAAAAGAGAACTTAGACCACGAGCACTAAAACCACAGAGACAGTCCTGACTCTAAACACCAAAACCAGACACGGACCTAAATGTAGACCATTAAGATCAGAAACAGGACTGTGAGAAGGTGAATTCTCCCCCTCCTCACTGTGGCAAAAAGGGATGGTGCCCTTTAAGACTGTTGGACTCCTCCCCCATAATGGTGGGTTCCTGGCTCACCTGATGCCAATGATGGCACTAATCAAGACACTGTGGCTGTGCCCTATTTAAAGGGTGCCTAATTTCATGTGAGGGAGATGGGCTGAGAGAGACAGGCATGAGAGGCCGTGAAAGGTTTGAACAAAGAAACCACTTGCTTGATGTTAGGTGAAGTTGGTTTTGTATCTAGATGTGTGGATACTGTACCTTGTCTTTGTGCCTTGTTTTCATGTCTAGTTTCTGTGCCTTGTTAAATGTGCCTAGTCAATGTGTTTAGTTCATGTGTTTATTTTGAGTGGCTAGCAATGTACCTAGCTTCGAGCTAAGTGCCTGGGCCGAGTTTGGGGCCTGGCTTTGGGCCTTGAGAAGGTGCCATCATTTGGGCCTAATCGGCCAAGCAGGTGCCCAGGGTGCCACGCACTTGAGTTCCGAGGGGTACGGCCTGAATGTTTTTGTTTGTTTATTTTGTGGGCACTGTGTTGGGGTTTATAGCCCTGTGTAAATAAATATATATATATTTTTATAAGAGAGCCACAATCTTCTGTGTAGTGTTTTCCCCCTCAACTTCACCCCGTCCAGTCGCCACATCCCTAAAACAACATGGGGTGACCGTCCGGTCTTTCACAAGGACCTAGACCCACACTAGCAAGAACAGAATCAGGACGTAGACACTGAATAGCAGCATCAGATGTGGAGACTAAACCTGGACCACCAATTCCAGAATCATGACTTGGACACTGAGAAGCAGCATTAAATGTGGAGACTCAACCTAGATCACCATGACCAGAATCAGGATGGGCTTGTCCATCACTCTTCCAGATCTGTGTATTACTTCCTTGATGCCTAGCCTTTGTTTGTGTTTCAGCATGAATCATCTTTAGCCTTCATTTCCTGTTTTCAGATTCTAAATGATTCTGATGCATGCCTGAGCAATACCACAGACAGTGATAGCAATCTTCCCTTTATATTTTAAGGAACTCTAAATTTAACAAATAAATAGCGTTTAGCGTCTGCTAAATGACTAAATGTAAATAAACGAATAACGGAGCTTGTATTGTCCTCAATGTATAGCATATAAGATTTTATTTAGGGGCCAAGTCGCAATGGCGCTCATCCATGCCAGTTGCCACAAGCTTGCCAAATCAAACTCAGGGAGAGAATAGTAAACAAGAAAGTAAAACCAAATTCTTAGGTGAAAATTCACACTCAAGTTTACCTCGAACTCCAGAGTGGTTTATAAGTATCTTTTTATTCAATTTGCATATCTGGCTCTAATGTCTTGGCAGACAAGAGAGCAGCACGGGCCCACTCCCAGACTGCAGCAGACAAGAGAGAAGCAAAGGTAAACACATCAAACCAGTTTTATATAGGTTGAAGTTAGATTCTCTCTGACGTTAAAGCGTTAAGACAGCAGAGATGGTGGGTTTCCCTGGTCTGGGGTTATCTTGCAATGCTTTTTGCAACGTAAAGCATCAGCAAGGCAGAAAAAGAGGACTACTAATTCTTGGTATCAGCCGTTGCTTACACACCCAGAGAAGGTACGCTTTTAAGCACACATACAGAGTGAGAAACGTCAGCACTTAAGAATCAAAGACAAACACGTCATGTTTCAGCTCACAAAAGCATAAGACGTAACGCACATATACATACTTGATTAAAGTCACATTTTCACATTTCTCTATAATAAAGAAAGCTCATTATGTAAAGGTAGTTATTTCAGAGGCTTGTGGAGAGAGTATGTTCTTTTCCCAGATTCACAGTTGATTCAGTGGTGTATTTAAGCCTCTGTTCTGCATTACTGTAATATCTTCTGTGTGAGCCTGGTCAGGAACAGCTTCATTACCCGAGCCTCTCTCATATGAGTCACAATGCTGTTGGAATGCATGACAGACCCAAAAGTACAATGTGTGTCGAGATGATGCTGATGGACCAATAGAAGTCAGAAGCAAGACAGACAATACAATGAACCAATAGTATTTTTTCTTGTGTTTTTCTGTGTGGCTACTTGCAGTAATGTTTATGTAATGAATGTACGCTATAATGGGGTGGACCCTTTCTATAAACGTCTTTAAACATTGAGCTTCCAGTCATCGAACTCAGTATTCTCTTTAACACATCAGTGGCAGTCAGTGCATTCTATGGTATGTAAATGCATTTACATATTTACCTATTTTATGCCTATATAAGGCCTTTGTGGCATTTGGGCACCTCTGGAGGACAATGAATGTTTTACATTTACATATACAGTATATATATATCAATATCAAAAATATGTTCAAACAATAGATGATATATTTTGTCAGTTTATATGGAATACACTCTAATATATACAACAAAGTCTTATATTTATACAATGAATTCAGATATTTATGGAATTAACTAATATATATACACTGTGTATATAATATATACATATAAACCTTTATATATACAGCAAAGTCAGATATTTATACAATTAACTTTGATGTATCTGCAATACGGCAAGCCAAACAGGAATTATTAATTAATTTTGATATATATTAAACAATGTCAGATATACTGTATATGGAATTAACTCTGATGTATAAACAGTGAAGTTTCTATATCAAACATTGTATAAATTAGAGTTTATTACATTAATATCTGACATCATTGCAGGTGTAACAGAGTAAAAAATATATTTGTATTTAATTCTGTATGAATATACCTGAAGCTCCTATGTATGTATGATAGAAGTATACATGGATGAAGAGTTACCTGTTAATTGTTTTCAATATGTAGTGGATACGTTTCCTTAGATTCCTGTGAGTTGTAGGGGAAACTGCTGGTTAAAATGAAGCTAACCCGTTGAGTGCTTATCTGCCTAGAGACCAGAATTGTCAGTGGGCTCTGATTGGTTGTAAAAGATATGTTTAATTCTGGTTGGGTTGAGAAATAGTGACCTGAGGTGAGCGACTGAGAGCGTGAGAGGCGACAAGTTTTTCGCAAGGACTTCATGCTCATTGTGTGTGCTGTAAGAAGTGTTTAAAAGGCTTGTTGGCTAAACAATCAAGCACTTGACACCGACAGTTAATTGGAGACGGGCCAAGTCAACGGATTCAGGGACATACTGATCAGGGAAGACCTATTTGCTTAGAACCTGGTACCAGGCCCTGTATTTTCTTTTGGTTGCTCTACGGCAGGGGTGTCAAACTCATTTTCACCCTGGGCCACTTCAGCATTATGGTTGCCCTCAAAGGGCTGGATGCAACTGTAGGACCAGAGATGTCAAACTCATTTTGGGCCACATCAGCATTATGGTTGCCCTCAAAGTGCCAGTTGTAATTGTCAGATCAGAGGTGTCAAACTAATTTTCACCCTGGGCCACATTAGACTGTAAATGTAACTACTCCCTATCATATTGTTAAATAACTGTCTCTGCATTATTGTTAATTCAAGTGTAAAAATATTGTACATGCATGAATATAAATGTATTAATATATGTAAGCACATTTCTCTGTTATTATAACATAATTTTTTGATTTAGGGTTAAGATACCTGCATTTCTCTATTGAAGATCAAACTGCATACGAGAATAACAAAGACAAATATGAAACAGAAGTTATTACATTACTTTGTTCAAAGCTTTTTTGTCACAACTTTGGTAAAACAAATAACTGTTAACTGTTAAGAACATGTGTGACAGATGAGGCATTTTACAAAAACAAATGGCTGCAGACAGCCTTGCAGACATACAACCAACTAATGAGGGGTTTTGATTAGAGTAAACATTTGGCTGTATGAACACATACGTACACCAGTTAACACACTGAATACATTGTCTTTGCTTTCATCAACAGCTAATGAAAAAGCCACATAGTAACTGCTCGCCTCTTCGCTTGTTTAATTGCCTGCTAGTTCCTTAACTCGGTCTGCAATAATGTTTCTTGACAAACTGACATTATTTAAAGTCTGTATCTGGTCGGGGGCACACCTGCTCACGTACCTTTAGCATGCACTGCTTCAAAAATGCACCCTGTGAAAGAACACGAGGAAGCTCGGGCGATTTTCTTCAGCTACAATAAAGCTACTTTTCACAGCTGCATCATTTTTGGCTGTAGCTTTCGTAAAAAATATTCTGCTGCGATTGCGTCTGCCTTTTAATTCTTTGCCAATTGTATGTTTTTTCTTAAAGGATAAAATTAATAAAATGATGTGGCCATATTCGGCCCGCGGGCCTTGAGGGGACGAAGCAGCCAGTTCTAATTTTATTGTTACTTATTGTAATGTATTATACCACACATACAACTCATGATTGAGGAGTCTGAATGTTCTTAGAAAAAATAGAGAAAACGACTCATGGAGAGTCTTGAGGGTCCAGCTCTCGAAATAGTTAAAGCAGCACGTGTGACAAATGCAGATATCACGCCTGCACAGTGTCTAGACCCTCTTGAGGATGCCTTTGGGTCTGCTGAATTAGGCGATTACTTGTGCTATGCCTTTAGGCTACTGAAGCTGCAAGCCGGTGAGAAGCTGTCAGAGTTCCTGAGGCGTCTTGAGCAGTCTTTGCTGAGAGTAGTTGAATGAGCTGGGCTGCCTCCAACTTGTGTTGACAAAGCATGAGCAGAACAGTTATTGAGGGGAGCGGTAGCTTCTGACCTAATGCTAGGTAATCTCCGCTTAACAGAAAGGTAAAGAAACCCGCCAACCTTTTTGCAGCTTTTGAAGGAGATCGGCATGGAGGAAAAATACGATGTTTCAAGACCAAAACTGGTGTCATCCGATAACTGTGTGCATGCTCAGCAAGTCATGGAGTCAGAAATTTAAAAAACTGAAATCCCAAGTAGCTGCTGTGGCTGGAAACAATTGTATATATATATCTGACTGACGGAGTTAGCACTTCATTGTGTATATGATAGCTTTTAGTCTGGGACACCAGTGACCTCCAGGAAAGACTGGCGTGGGTGAGTGACGCTAGCAACCTTACTCACAGCACTCGCAAGAGGGCAATGAGCTATACCCCCAGAGTCTCCAGAGAGGGGGGGAGGATGAGAGACTCATAAGGACGGATTCAACAGAAACGGCTACTGCAAGCATACCGACAACGAGACGGCTCACCCAGACCGCAATAACAGGGGAAGTGTTAGAAGTGAAGTGCCATTGCGGGAAGATCTGCAAAAACACAAGGGAACTAAAGATACTTCAATCTAAGACCACCTGTGGGAAAGGGGAAAAACAGATGCAGCGCATGGTGGAGACACCTAGTGAGACGCAGGTGGACTCCTGTCAGGAAGCATCTGCTCCACCCCTCTCCTAACACTACCCCAGGCACCCAACCTTAATCCAGAAAGGCGGCATCCCAGGCTCCCCTGGATGTTGGGAGCACACAAGCACAGCACAGGAGACCTCTCAGCATCTGCTCCACCCCTTAACCATAGGGTCCCTCCTAACACTACCCCAGGCACCCAACCTACCACAACCCCAACCTTAATCCAGCAAGGCGGTAACCCAGGCTCCCCTGGATGTTGGGAGCACACAAGCATCCTCAGCCAGCTGATCCGCGAGGACAAGGAGAGCAAAGGAGAACAGTCGTCTAGCTCAGCGCAGCGGAGGGTGTTGTTTCGTCCTGAAGGGATTTATTTTTGGATAATGACCGACGGATTGAAGATATTCCTCCAACATACCTCTTTTTAACGATTTAGTTGCCGTTTCATGAGTCCCGTTTAGAAATAAATAGTTCTTCAAGCAAATACAACTTTGAAGTTTCAGGTGTTGCGTAGGAACCCATTACTTGCTGACTTCAAATTTCCATGAGTCTGTTACGTTAAAATGACCGGACTTCTTGCGGAATGATATGAAAGAGGTGAATTAGAAGCACAATACCCGTTGCCAAGGACAGCGGTCATTATCTTTTCGCAGAGGTCTTAATGTAGGGTAGAACGTTGGGATGGCCCATTCAAATCAACGGTACTTTTTGGAACATTCTGAAGAGCCGTATAATAAAATATTTGAATGCAATGTGTTATGTGTATTTGCTACATGCCCTGCCATTTATTATAATGATGCTAATCATAATTTGTTTTCTTTGTTATTATTATTATAGTAGTTTTCTTGTTGAAATACTTTTTTTATTGTAATGTAATATAAGATAATATTATATACATTATATTGTATTGTGTATATAACTTAAATTAATTAATTATAATTTGAAATTTGTTCTCTTCTTTCTGTTTAGATAGTTATTTGTTGTCATGAAATCCAATGGAACACTGACAACTGCAGATCCTTACGGCAATTACTCAGACTATGATGAGCCTGTGCCGCTTGAAGAGGATGTGCTGGGGATCTTCTACTCGATTTTCCCCACTGTCTGCTACATCCTGATCTTCTTTGTTAGCTTGGCAGGAAATGGTTTCCTCCTCTGGGCTCTGCTGAAGCAGGAGGACCTGAGGCAGACGTCCAGCCTGCTGCTGCTGCACCTCACGCTGTCTGACCTGATCTTCACTGTGACACTTCCCTTCTGGGCAGTGTATGTCAGCCATGGCTGGGATATGGGTGAGATGGCATGCAAGCTCCTGACTGGCATGCTGTTCTTGGGCTTCTACAGCTATATGATGTTCCTCATGGCCATGACTGTGCACCGCTACAGAGCAGTTGTGCACGCTGTCACAGCATCCACCTTCAAGCCCAACGTTCACCTTATGAGTGCCGGGCTGTGGGTGTTCTGTTTGACCTTCAGCATACCAGAGATGGTGTTCTCAGAGACGGAGGAATTCAATGACGCTGTGGATTGCATCCAGACCTACGGGTCACACATGCCAGAGTATCTGGTGTATTACGTGCAGATAAGCGTTTTCTTCTTGTTGCCGTTCTCAGTCATCACGTTCTGCTACACGAGGATGTGGTTCCGCATCCGACAGTGCAGGATGGCGAAGAAGAACCAGGCAGTGAGGCTGATCTTCCTGATTGTGGTGGGCTTTTTCATCTGCTGGGCACCATACAACATCTTCCTTTTCCTACACGCGCTGGACGTCCAGGGCCTGATTCCTGCTGAGCAGTCGGTCGCCTTCAAGTTCACCTACACCATCTCCCACACCTTGGCTTACTTCCACTGTTGCTTCAGCCCCATCATCCACATCTTAGGCGCTGGGAAGTTCAGAGGACACCTGATCCCGTCGAGAGGGTTCAGACGCTTCTCGGTTAGACAGAGGACCCAGACCCTCAGTACTCACACTTATGATGCTGCACTCTCAGTGTCTGGCCAAACCAACATCTAAGGGTTTCAAAAAAAAAAAAAAAAATTGTAATCAAATGTTTTGGATGGGGATTTCACATCTGCCAAAATACTTTATACTTAAACTGGAACGTGTGGGTCGTGTCACAATAACTGGCAAGGTCAAATGGTTATTTCAAATGTTGTTTAACTCTCCAAATTAATTTAATGAGTGTATGACACTGAATGTACTGAATTACGTGTTAGTGTTATGAGACAGTTTTGTTAATTAAGCTCTTAACTGCTTTGCGTAAATGTAGAGTTTAAATATGTTCAGAAAGTGAGATTAAGGATCAGATGTGACTCTTAAAATATGTAGACCTGTAAACATACTATTATTTTATTAACATATTATATGCAACTTATGCAGCAAGTCTTCCTATGTCTCAGCTGGTAGAGAGAATGGTAGAGCGAGGTGTTTATAATCAGATTAGAGAATTGATGTACTGTATTTTGGGGGATTCTGAAGCTGAACAAAAACGAAGCACCTTTGTCAGGGTTTTAGAAGACATGCAGTCATTTTATGGCAGCCTTCCACCACTCTGGGAGTCCACTATCAGCCTTTTAATGCAAATAAATAAAGCTTTTCATTAATTCACATGTTAGCATCAACTCCAGCTTAGTGATTGGGGGTTAATCAATGTGTCGCTATCATTCCCTGCCTGATAGAAAAGTAGTTTTCAAGTCGTTCATTTAAAAAAGCTTTATTGTTTAGATATTGTGTTTTGATATATGACTTGCAGGTTAACAATAAAACATTTTGCAATTTATGTACATACAGTATGTGTCATTTAAATGTCTACATAAGGTATAAATAGTAAAAGTAACAAATATTAAGTTAAATTTACATATTAGAAAATGCTTGTGAATTTTAAAAAAGAGGGGTTTAAATTGAGGAAATGAGAAATGACGAAAATAGAGGTGAAGAAAATGCATACATTGAAAAATAGAGGATGATAACTGTCGATTTATAACACTACTGTCTACCATTCATTATTCACAATACCCAACTAACATTCATCATTTACAGCAAGCAATTCTGATTGCTTCTGACCCCCAGAGTCGTCATTAACATTCATCATTTACAGCAAGCAATTCTGATTGCTTCTGACCCCCAGTGTCGTCATTTTGTAGTCCGTCATGGACTTTTGTGTCTAATTGAAATTATTTCCTCTATTATAACACAGGGCTTTTAGATAATCGCTTCTTACTCTGTCCAAAAACAAAGCACGCCGACATGCTCCTGTTTTGCCCTGTATGCTTTTGGCGTTTTGCTTTGAGTGCATCATGTGATCTTCGATGCTGTTAAGAGAGCAAACTCATTCAACTTTTTTGCTACATGAGAGCAAATCGAAGCTACTCAGTCTGCACTTGGGTCGGCTGGGTTGTAGAGACTTGGGTTAAGTTGGAAAGATATTAACAAATCTGAAGTTCCCGGGACAATAAGTCATGAACGAAATGTTGTTAAAACAAAACAATGTCTTTTTTCAACCGTTATAAAAATTAAAACCAAGCTACAACCTAATTGTTATCAAAACAAACTGACCTCCAAGCTGGACATAGCATAGGTCTCTATGTGCAGATGGCTGTGATGCAAGTGCTGAAGGATCGTCTACAAAGTGCCTTTTAGCGTGGTCTCCCATGCATCATGAAACCCTGGCAGAACCTAAAAGGGCACGTCACTCCGCTGCTAATTAACTTCCACCCACTATCCATGGTTATCTAATGATTGCCTTCAGAGTGACTTCTGGTTCGGCACTCATCTACTTGAACTCATATTGAGCAGATCTAGTATTGCTTACTCGAATGTCTCCTAATGTACTGGAGCTTTGGATAAAAGTGTCTGCCACAGAGTAAATGTAAACATGAGACTAATATCTCCAGTCCAGCTTAATGACATACCTCATGTGAGGAGAGTTATCCCACTTAAAACAAAGACCCTTCTGCACAATAGTAGACTCCAGATAATATTTGCTTTCTGCTAAACATAATGACCCTGCATGGCTTGTTGATAGGAGAAAGACTGATGCAAACCAAGAGCAAGTGGGTGTTATACACTGTAAATGTTAACATTCAAATTAATTAAATATGATAAGTGAACCAAACTCAGTTTACATCAACCTGTTACGAACACTACTTTTAAATAAGTAAGTAGTAATTTTGGGTTGGGAAACATGCTTAACTTGATGTATCCTAGTTAAGTCAAATTAGAAAAAGTAATGTATTGTACCCAGTGTCCTTTGGGCGTTCTCTCAAGCATGCGCAGATCTGCCTAATCTACTTCGCGCGTGAATCCGGAATGTGCTAGTGATGGGAAGTTCGGATCATTTTACCGACTCGAATCTTTGAATCTCGTTCAGTAAAATGAACGAATCTTTTTTCGAGTCACTCGTTCATTTTAACGGGGGGGGGGGGGGGGGGGGGTGCTACTCAACATTTTTTAAATTTTATAGCCAATTCACTGGCGTAAATACGTCCACTACAAATACGTATCATATTTTCATGGAGGTTACTACATGTAAACCAGCAGATACTAATTCCTGCATTCAAATAATATTATATGAAAGTTTGGATAATGGTCATTTATTATCACATAAGCATTTAATGATCACGGCAAACAATTACGCTGCACTGAACTGTAAGTAAAGTTTTAAAAAGTTAAAATAACTAAACCTGTAATTATTTCTTGTGAACGAATATCATTCACGTCTTACTAACCATAGACACTCGGAAGTGAACTAGGTTAATAAGTCCTTTCTGTTTCCTCTTCTGAGCCTATGCAGGTTACGTTAAAAAATATCCAGAGCCCAGTCAAAATGAACGAAACATTTCGGTTTTCTCTAGCTTCCCATGCTGAGCCTATGCAGATCACGTGAAAAATGATCCAAATACTTGTATCCGGCAGATGACCTAATCGTTCACCTCCCGACCGTCTTTGGATCAACGTTTCGTTCATCTGCCGGATATCGTTCAATGATTCGTTCTTTTGCCGGATATCAGTCTTTCGTTCAATGATTCGTTCTTTCGCCAACCGTGTCTTTGGATCTATGATTCGTTCATCTGCCGGATATGGGTATTTCGTTCAATGATTCGTTCTTTTGCCGGATCGTTCAATGATTCGTTCTTTTGCCGGATCGTTCAATGTTTCGTTCTTTTGCCAAACGTGTCTGTTTCGTTCAATGATTCGTTCTTTTGACAACCGTGTCTTTGGATCTATGATTCGTTCATCTGCCGGATATGGATCGTTGGATCCTTTTCCACGTGACCTGCATAGGCTCAGTACAGTCAGCTAGAGGAAACAGAAATGATTCGTTCTTTTTCCGACTGGGTCTCTTGGATACGGGTCTTTGGATCATTTTTACGTGACCTGCATTCAACAAATCATTTCTGTTTCCTTGGCTTAGCCAATGCAACAGTCCCAGTTGTCCCGATGCGCGGTCATGAACGAGAAAAAGAACGAATCTTTTTTTGAGAGGACTCGTTACTCTCGAGTCGTTGTAAGGATTCGTTCAAAATGAACGAATCGTTCACGAACGACACATCACTAGAATGTGCCCGCATATGTCGTTTTCATGGATGGTCAACCAGCAAACTCTCAGAGCACACATTTTTTAATTTTCGTTGGTGTGGTTGGATTACTCGTGTTAAGCACACTGATTTGGTAAGTACATATTTTACTCTTTTGTTAACCGTGGAGTTCTGTTGTTGTAGTGTAACTTGTACTGTGTACTGTGTGTCAATAAAATCATATGCTATCACCTCTAGCAAGCATGCTATTTCACCATGACAGTAGCCTAACTTTTTTTGAACACTTTTGTAAACAAAGTTTAATTACATTATATGGTAGACTACTCCGTTTGGGCGAATTTGGAGTTTTTAATTCATAGTCATTATGTTGAGAGACAGGGCTCGTAACTTTTTAGGGCGACGGGAGAGGTTTGTTGCATCCTAGCTAGCTAGACAGTCACAAGCTAGCTTGCACCATGTTTTTACAGTCATACTGAGGGGCAGGTGAACGTTAGAAACGCGACGCTTCAGAGACGTTTGAAATGTTTTTTCAATGAGCGCTCGGAAAAATGGGGAACGAAGTGAAGCGGGGATGTGCAACCTGGCGATATCATTTATGCCAGGTTCACACTACACAACAGTCGTGGGAGCCACTAACAATCGTTTAAGTGTTAACACATAGCGACTCCAATCGGAACAACTGATCGCCGACCTGCCGTGTTCATCCATAGAACTGGGGGAACTTTTTTTTCGCGCAGTATCGAGAGCAGCTAGCCTGGAAAAGACCAGACCGATTCTTCCCAAAATCCTAAGATTATGTTAATGCTCCCAAGACCAGTCTGAGACTGAAAATCGTGTAGTTTGAACTTGGCATGTGTATATTCGATCTATTATCTATTTTTAAAGAAACGTGTGTCTGACTGGCTTGCAACTAAAAACTCAATATAGGAATACAGTTTACAAGTGCAGGGCTTACACTCAATGTTTTAACAACCTGGTGTGTTGAAGGTCATTTATGTGTACATTTTGTGAATTGTGTGTTCTTTTTCACTGTCCTCCATTCAGGCTGAAGCAGATGGTCAACTGTCCACCCCAGTCTCAGCAGGTATTCACCTAATGCCTCTTACACTGAACAATGAATCATTCAATATTTGTATTTGTTTCATGGGTTGGAGTAACTGACACATACATTAATGTCACTACAGATGGATCATGATTAAACCAGTGTTGCAAAATCACTGATTGGCACGCACCCCAGCCTCACTGAACCTGGTCCCGGGCCAGGATGGTATGGCTGGAAGAACAGCCTAAAATTCAAGATGGCTAACTTACGTACCAAGCTTCGAAAAGTAGGATGTGATGATGTAATGATCAATGGGGGTAAACGAGGTAAACGCAACCCAGAAGGAGAACCATCAAGCAAGAATGTCAAGCGGCCTAAAAGAGGTGAAGCCAATTATTTGCCTAATTTACCTGACGGACATGATGAAAGAAGCCTTGAAAATGCCAGGAAGATTATCATAGAGGAAATGAAGGGGAAAAAAACTGATGCCACTCTAGTCTCACAAATGATGGACCAAACATTCCCACTGCGCAGAAGGGAAATAGTGACACAGGAGCCTGCTGTGCAGAGCATGCTTGAACGATGGCCAGCACTTTTCACTGAGAGACAGGTAAACTACTTGTTCATTTTGGCCTGCCTTCCTCCATAAAATTTCCAGAAAATCAAATGTCAGTCAGAACATATAAAAACTGTGAGGCCAGAAATCTTACATTTGGTGGACAAAATACATCATCCTCATGAACAAAATAGCTCTTCAATAGCAGTATGTTATTTGTTTGATAATATAAGTTGTAATGTTTTATTCACCATAGTTTCATATGTTAAGCTCTTTAATTTGCTACAGTATTGATTGAATGATGGGTCAGCTTAATGTTGCTATCGCTCTCCCTCCTCCCCCTCTTCATTTTTCAGGTTTTTGCTGAGTTTAATCGCATTGCCAGTAGGGGTGTGCCAAATAATCGTCATGACGATGCATGGCGATTCTAATTTTCACGATCTACTGCATCGATTGTTGACGCCAAGTATCGATTATTAATTAAAAAAAAAAAATATATATATATATATATTTTTTTAATTGCATGAATGGTTGGCGAAAATCAAGCATTTCCGGCCGCGCGATACTGCGACAAGTCATTCATAAACAAAACATGCAGTGTATCCAGTAATAATAATATTTGTGTTAAGTAACCTCCAAAAGTCGTTTAAATAAATACAGCTATGTATGAACTGAGTTGCTTTGAGTTATCAATTGAACACACTATCCAGATCATACACAGCCAGTCAGCCACTGGTAATGGCTTCATTTTTTTCTAACAGTGTTCAGTGAAAATTCGCAATGCATCGCAATGCATCGCAATAATTCAAGTATCGCGATGCATCGTGATAGAATCGCATCGTAGCATGTGAATCGTGATACGAATCGAATCGTGACTTCTTTGGCAATAAATGATCGTATTAGGAGGATAATATCTGTCAACACTGGGAAAGTTTGACCAATGAAAATTCTGTCTACAGTCAGAGCTCGCGCAAGAAGGTGGAACGTAAGATACAGTTTCCAAACGTGTAAAGACGTAACTAATTGGCAAAATCCCGGACAATTTTGGAATCCCTGCTGGACGCATTTTTTGTGTGTGACCGCAGGGTACCCGCGAGGTCTTAAAAACTTGAAAAAGTCTTAAATTTAGTATTCATAATTTAAGGCCTTGAAAAGGTATTATATTCTGTCAACAGGTCTTAAATTTCGTCAACAGGTCTTAAATTTCGTTCATCAAGTCCACATTTGTTTATTGTTCGTTGTGACAACGAATCTTAGTACACCCAAACGTCGCATCCAAAATACCAGGCAACCTGTATATGACTCTAAACTGGCTGAGATGCTGACACGATATAAAGGATAAAACTAGCTAACGTTAGCTATTCACTAGCTCCGCTAGCTAGCTAGACAGTTATCTAGGACACTGCCCTGTCAGGGACAGGGTAATGCTAGTTAATAAGCTTCTGCTATCACAGGCAACAGTGGAGCGGGGCTTTTGGGTGATTAAATAAATTGAAACGTCTAACATTAAAGAACACACTGTTGTACAGGGATGCAACAACAGTTTCAGCGACTCCCGTTTTTTTCACGGCAGTTTGGGTGACTTGATTATAATTTCATCAACACTAATTCTGGATTGACTCCACCAAACATGTAAATAAGATGTAAGCAAATCAGCAGCGATTATTTCCCAAACCCTCGAAAGCTGTTGCAATTGAGATTTTAACTTTACTTTCTGTTTGAAGATAAGGTAGCATAGTGTTGAAGAATGGGTTAGTTGAAATTGGACAACTTTAAATTGATATATGAGATTGAACAACATAAACCCCTATACAGATAAAATAAATTAACAAGGATAGCAAAACCGATTGATAACGGCAGAAAGGCGTGCAGGACAGGACGTCAGATCACAGAGACACAAGCAGTTTTTTTCCCATTATATGTGAAGGCTGAGATATTCATAACACTTTATTCAGTCTTACTGGTGATCCTTTTGTAATACCAACAGGTGCACTTCGTTGTTACCTATGTACTGTTCTCACTACGTGTTTAGCATTACATCGCATTACTATGTTTCTTGATAACAGCTGTTGCCATTTCCATTTCCAGGAGAGGAACATTTGAATGATGTCAAAGTAAAAGTCCAATACTAAACAGTGTTTGTTTCAACAACAATACAAGTAATATACTTTTAACAGCCTATTTTGCTACATTTTTGTAGTCCTGGTAATCTTTTATTTGGCATGTTGGTGAGGTAATTTAGAGGACCATTTCTCAATGGTTTTGTTATTTAATGAATGTTTGTTTATTAATAACTTATTTTTAACAAATAACTCAATTATAATTACAAAGAGGGAAATTCGCAACTCTATCACAACTTCCACTTGCTCCCGCAATTTAATTGCAACAAACACCTCAAAAACACAGCAACTTTTATGGAAAAGCTCCCGCTATAATAAGTTGGCTGAACTCATCATACTGGATGAACAGATTGCTGCCAAAAGCGCAGAGCTCCAAAGGCTGTAGGATCTGTTGTATTACAACCACACACAGGTTCACCCACAAACGTATCCAGACACACATGCACACACACACACACACACACACACACACATGTACACAAACACACACTCACACGTCCACCCCTCACAGTTATTGTTTTAAATGGTTCTGTCTTATGATGACATTTTTTGATTTTATTCATATGCATATCAGGAAAGGTGCGATGTTGGTCTTAAATTTCATCTGAAGTGGTCTTGAAAAGGTCTTAAAAAGTCTTAAATTTGAGATGAAAAATCCTGGGGGTACCCTGGACCGTAATGTAAGCATATACAACGTTAAAACACGTGTTCGGTAACTTAACGAGATGATTCATTTCAAGGGGTATAACCTTCAGATACATTTGTATAAAAAAGTTAACAAACATATGATGTGATTAGCCTGGTTACGAGACGGCTACAGTGTGAATAACTACATTAACTCAAACGCCACGGAGACTCCCTGTTCTAACTTTGAATCGCTCTGTTGGGGCAAAGTGACCATTGCAAATGTGTTTGACTACAGACTGTTAACGTAGCAAATAATTCCTACTATTGCAGCCAGTCAACCTACAAGCCTTGCAGGTATAAAACAAATCATGACGTCAGATGACGATTTTCAGTCTCGTTACCATAAACAAGACCCAATACAGAGCAACCCTGAGCACTGACATGATAAGCACTTTGGTGACAAGAAAGGTGAGCTCAAAAAGGCCAAGTCGCCCAGTTATGAGGCAAAGCAGCAAAGAGCAAGTGCCACTGGAAGTAGATAGATGGATACTTTAATAGGAGCTTAACATATATTTAAATATATATATATATATATATATCCAGTTATTCAACATAATAAATCAGCGGCGAAAAAAACAATAGAATCATATTTTCTTGACAAGAATTCCATAAATGAAAAGAGATCCTTACATTTTGCATCATTTAGTACTTCTAAAGAATATATGATTGTATAGTTTTTTTCGCCGCTGATTTATTATGTTGAATAACTGGAGGATGCGAGTGCATGGAAATATTAATGCGAAGGGCCTTGCCAATAAAATGTATTGAAATCTGAATTACATAACATTGTATTGGCTGTCAATCATGGATGGAAGAGTAGACAAGTTAAGTTACGGCATCTCTCGTGGGGGCTATGCATTAAGCCTTTTGTGGTGCCCTTACCACATTGTGCCTCATATACTGTAAATGATAGACCCAGTGACAGGCTGGCATGAAATGGCTTCATAATACTAAGTAAGGAGGCCAAAATAATTTTTGACTCATGGCTGAAGCTAAGTTTCTCCAGCTCTCTCCAGCTCTCCCCAGGTTGGAAAAAAAGCATCGCAAACTGCATCAGATTGACGCTTTAAAATATGGAATATTAAAATTTCACTTACGGGGGAGCACGCCCCCGGACCCCCCTAGAGGGGTAATATCCTCCTCACCTTTTTCACCCCTGACCCGTTTTCATGCCTGGTTAACATAAATGACTTTTTGTAAGGCAGCAAGTTTGCATATTTTTTTTAAGTAAAGTCAATTTATTAGATTTTACAGTGTATGGCACGGCTGGTCTTCTTTTCTTGTTGCAAATCCAGGATGCAAGGCATTCATAGAAGTGAATGACCCAGACCAGACCCAGAGAGAGGACCAAAACCTAGACCACCAGTGTCAAAAAGAGAACTTAGACCACAAGCACTAAAACCACAGAGACAGTCCTGACTCTGATCACCGAAACCAGACACGGACCTAAATGTAGACCATTAAGATCAGAAACAGGACCTAGACCCACACTAGCAAGAACAGAATCAGGACGTAGACACTGAATAGCAGCATCAGATGTGGAGACTAAACCTGGACCACCAATTCCAGAATCTTGACTTGGACACTGAGAAGCAGCATTAAATGTGGAGACTCAACCTAGATCACCATGACCAGAATCAGGATGGGCTTGTCCATCACTCTTCCAGATCTGTGTATTACTTCCTTGATGCCTAGCCTTTGTTTGTGTTTCAGCATGAATCATCTTTAGCCTTCATTTCCTGTTTTCAGATTCTAAATGATTCTGATGCATGCCTGAGCAATACCACAGACAGTGATAGCAATCTTCCCTTTATATTTTAAGGAACTCTAAATTTAACAAATAAATAGCGTTTAGCGTCTGCTAAATGACTAAATGTAAATAAACGAATAACGGAGCTTGTATTGTCCTCAATGTATAGCATATAAGATTTTATTTAGGGGCCAAGTCGCAATGGCGCTCATCCATGCCAGTTGCCACAAGCTTGCCAAATCAAACTCAGGGAGAGAATAGTAAACAAGAAAGTAAAACTAAATTGTTAGGTGAAAATTCACACTCAAGTTTATCTCGAACTCCAGAGTGGTTTATAAGTATCTTTTTATTCAATTTGCATATCTGGCTCTAATGTCTTGGCAGACAAGAGAGCAGCACGGGCCCACTCCCAGACTGCAGCAGACAAGAGAGAAGCAAAGGTAAACACATCAAACCAGTTTTATATAGGTTGAAGTTAGATTTTTCTGACGCTAAAGCGTTAAGACAGCAGAGATGGTGGGTTTCCCTGGTCTGGGGTCATCTTGCTATGCTTTTTGCAACGTAATGTATCCGCAAGGCAGAAAAAGAGGAAATCTTCTTCTCAGCCGTTGCTTACGCACACACAGAAGGTACGCTTTTAAGCACACATACAGAGTGAGAAACGTCAGCACTTAAGAATCAAAGACATACACATCATGTTTCAGCTCACAAAAGCATATGACGTAACACACATACATACTTGATTATTTTCACATTTCTCTATAATAAAGAAAGCTCAGATAATAAAGCTGCGGAAAAAATTAGAGACCACTTAAAAATGATCAGTTTCTCTGGTTTTACTATTTAGTGGAATGTGTTAAAGTAAATTTAATTGTTTGGTTCTTTTGTTCTATAAACTACTGACAACATTTCTACCAAATTTAAAATAAAAATATTGTCATTTAGAGCATTTATTTGCAGAAAAATGTCAATTTATCTTATTATCTTATATCTTACACGTACAGCTTCCACACGCGGGAGTTCGTCTACTTCGTGTCGGTGTGTGTGTGTGTGTGTGTGTGTGTGTGTGTGTGGTTCATGTGGTGTGTGTGTGTGTGTGTGTGTGTGTGGTCAAAATTACTTACAGACAACTGGAGTGGTACTGCAGATTTATATTGCCAAAACAACACAGCAATTGTGTGTGTGTGTGTGAGAGACAAAACAACACTGCGAGTGTGTGAGTGTGTGTGTGTGTGTGTGTGTGTCAAAACAACACCGCAAGTCCCTACCAAGGCGCTTCTCTCTGCAGCAATCAGTGGCTTGAAAAAACACTTACTTATACAGCGCTGGTCTTCACAAATAGAAGCATTTGTGACGACAGAATGAAATACAAAACAGCAGGGACGTGCACAGGAGTGGGCAAAGGTTGCTCGGGCAACTGCAAAAATGACAATTGGTCAAAATAGCAAAAGCAAAATAGCAGTGTTCTCAGATCTCGAATAATGCAAAGAAAACAAGTTAATATTCATTTTTAAACAATGCAATACTAATGTTTTAACTCAAAATTTGGTGGGATAAAAACAAACTGCTATTTTGACCAATTGTCATTTTTCTGCAAATAAATGCTCTAAATCAGAGGTCTTCAACAGGGGGTCCGCGGAGGTCTTGCCGGGGGACGCAAAATCTTTGGTTGATAAGACAATTTTTTTTTATATTTCTTACATTTTTTTTTTTTTTTTTAAATCCGAATCAGAATTGTATTTATTCCTTTGAAATTCACATTAACATAAATCCAACATATTGTAGCGAACAGGTTAATTTTCAGTCCAATGCACACATTCAGCTACCCACAGGAGCTCTCTCAAGCTGGGCACCGATTCACTCACACCACCTTTCATGCAAAAACGACGGCACAGGCACTAGCCAATCAGATCGCATTTATGCTCAAGTCTAAATAGCGCGAAGACTCCAGACTCCTCCTCCGTCATCCACTGGATCGTGTCAGTCAGGAGTTATTGAAAAAAGCATTACCTTTGTAGAAACAATACAAATAGAACAAATATCTAAAACCAAGCGTATGAAAAACATGGATCGTTATGTAACTCGTCCAAAAAACTCAAGCGAGAGAGAGATACCATCCACCCTAGAAACAGGTGAAGGGGCTGCACCTGCTGCTGATGTAGCAACAAACAGTAAGCGCAAACGAGAGAAGACTCGAAAATGTTCTGAAAATTACCTAAAGTTCGGATTTAGCTACAAGGAGACAGATGGCATCGAATTGCCAATGTGTGTAATTTGCTCAGCTGTATTGTCAAATGAGTCCATGAAGCCATCTAAGCTGCAGCGTCACTTGGAGGCCAACCACGGTCACTTGAAAGATAAACCGGTTGAATATTTCAAAGCCAGTAATAAATCCCTCCAAGGTCAGCAGACACTGATCAGAAAGTCGGCAAAAGTTGGTGAGCTATCTTTGAAGTGCTCATATCAAGCTGCTCTTAGGATTGCCCATAAAAAACAGCCATATACTCTTGCAGAGGATGTTGTATTACCTACAATCACTGACATATGTCAAACAATGTATGGTAAAGAAATTGACGTTAACAAACTAAAATGTATTCCGATGTCGGACACAACCATTGCTCGCCGTATTGACGAGATGGCCTCTGATGTGAGGGAGCAACTGATTGGGAAGCTGATGTTGGCAGATGCATTTGCTTTACAGTTAGATGAGTCGACGGATGTTGCAAGGGCGCCCAGCTTCTGGCGTTTGTGCGCTTTGTGGATCAGGATGAAATGCAGGAGGAGTTTTTGTTTTGTAAGTGCCTTCCTGAACGCACTACTAGTTCAGAAATATTCAAAGTGATCGATGTGTTTTTCAGGGAAAACAACATTCCATGGTCAAAATGCATTGCTCTGTGCACCAACGGTGCTTTGCAAACGCGTTTCTTCTCTAACATCTGTGCTGCTGAGGGAGAAGAACACACTGGGCTACTGTACCATTCTGAGGTTCGTTGGCTTTCACGTGGAACAGTGTTGTCGCGTGTGTTCGAATTGCGCAAATCTATTCAGGAGTTTTTACTTCTCCAAAAGCACACAGAGCTGGCTGCACTTTTCAGTGACAATGTCTGGGTCACCAAACTTTCTTATCTTGCTGACATTTTCGCTGAGTTGAACAAACTTAACAGTTCCATGCAAGGACGCAATACACATGCCAATCAGCTGTATGACAGAATGGAAGGCTTTATCAAAGAAATCAGAAGATGGAGGGAGCGCGTCGGGGAGGGAATATTTGCCATGTTTCCATCAGTGGATGAGCTGCTGGGGGATTCTGCTGTGCTCTCGCCTCCCGTAACACGCACAATACTTGCGCACTTGGAGGCGCTCGAAGGACAATTTGGGTACTACTTTTCTGAGGCGGACTCCTGGCGCAGGGATATGGCATGGATACAGTTTGCATTCGGAGACAACGCAGCAGACAGCAGAAGCCTGACAGTGACAGAGGAGGATCAGCTCATCGAACTCTCCACTGACAGTACGTTCAGAAACATGTACAAAACGAAACCACTCACACAGTTCTGGATCTCTTGCCAGAAAGACTTTCCACAATTGGCATCAAAAGCAATGAGGAGCCTTTTGCCCTTTGCAACTGATGTAGAGAATTGGTAATACTTTGTACTAGATCTGAGTTCGATAATCAAAAGAGCCAAGAGCCATCAAGATTGAGGAGAATTGGAGCTGGTTTAATAACATACACACGCCGAAGACGTGGAGACAGGACTCCGGAATCCAAGATCTAACTAGCCACAGAATACACACTGTTCTTATACCCATCAGAAATCCCAGAATAGTATGTAACTTTGCCTACTTCTCATATGACATTTCCCCAAGTTACCTCCAAATAAGAGAGAGCTTGTTCAAAATAGGTGGAGACGATTTGTCTAGGGGAAGTCACAGGTGGCGTCCCGCTGAGTGTTCTCTTATGCTAAAGTAAGTAAAAACCTCTCTGTCTAGCAGTTAGGCCTAAAATACAGTGAACTCTGACCTCTGCTTTACCATTTAAGGTATACTGGAGCACCCAAGAGCCACACTTATTAATAAAGAAAGAGGAGCTGCTTGGGTTCACTTAAACTTGATAATTTCAGGCCTACATTCGCCCCTTTGTGGATTAATCCACACCTTATCCTAGCACATGTTATAACCCAAACATTTATCACTATACTATACAGCAAACAAGCACAGTTTTACTTATACAGTAAAGCCTACAACTAACCTTATGCTAAACATCACCTTACTCCAAACATCCAATACAGCTATGTCACCAACTTCCAGTAGTTTACATCACAGAGCAATAATGCCTCCCTAGGGTACGCCTAGGAGAGTTTTACACACACACAGACCATGGAACATTCCCATATGGCCTGTCATATGAAAAATAAAAAATACACAAGTATGGAAATATAGCTTCGTCTAAAAAGCTACAAGCACATTTGTCTATTTTACTAAGGCACTCTCTGTTTATCTAAACTATTACACACACAATTTTTACTATAGACGTTAACTTCACTATGGATACTCAATTTCTTTTTACCCATTACACTTTACCATTACGCTTACATTCTTCTCTAGGAGGTGTAGTTCCCTGAGAGGCCTTTCTGTATGTGATGGAAAATCCTTTAAAGAATAATAATACGCCCCTTTGTTCACATCATAGGTTATTACATTTTCCCTGAGTTATGACATTATACTCATAAGTAAATCAACTACTGCATTATACTTTTAATACATAACACATGACTGCTGGTGTTGTGATTCTTCAACTTCCTTTGAGTCTGCCGTAGAATCAGAGGTTGCGATAGTGGTAAACCACTTATCGCTCTGCCTGGCGAGGGCAGACTAGCACTTGATTTTGGCCTGCTACTTTGTTTGTTTCTTTTTTTCCAGGGCTAATATGGTCTAGTCACCTAGTTCCCATATGCCACCGTTGGAGTCAGGACTGCCTCCCTGACCCATAATGTCTTAGTTGCTCATAACCTGTAACATTTCAAGCGCTTCATCGTTACCATAAGACATTGTTAACCCCACTCGGCTTTCACTTTTATCAACCAACACTGTCATCTGGGTAAATTGAGAAGCTATTGCTCTGACTGCAAGTGACCTGCAACAAGGAATAACACAACATACAATTAGACTGAACACCAATACGATTAGTGCAATGATACCAAGTACTGAAGCAAACCAGGTCCCCCCTCTGTGTTGTTGTCCACATTAATAACTTTTATTTGTTGCATTATGGCTACTCTAGCACATTTCCCTGTCCAATCATGAGGTAGCGTGTTTCTTAATCCATATTCTTTTCCACACGCCCACCATATATCAGCTAATGGAGCATCCTGTGGAGAATGGGGGAAATGATATGCATACATAAATGTTCTTTGACCGTCTAGGAATCTATCCATATCAGTACCGTTAGTCATGCCTGATTTACATCTGATAGGAACAAGTCCTCGTAGCTCCCATGCTTGCCTGTATAACATGGATTTCTTATTTGAAGTGTTAAAAGGACCACTGGTAACCAGTGTCCAAGTTCTATTACAATTTCCTTCAAAAATACCCACATGCTCTTTATTAGTCATGTCAAAACATTCGTAATTGAAATAATCTTCTACAGTGTACTCACGGATTTCCGCTAAATCAGTTTCTGGCCAATTGTGTACATCTAATTTACAATGGTCTCGTAATGTGTATGCAACACCCTTTTCAACATGAAATGTCCTATTTATATGTGAATGATTTCCCATGTATATCATCCAACAGTTCTTTCCTGTAATGACAAGAAACATTCATTCACTGCAGCATTTCCATGACCTTCACAGCCTCTCGTCCAGGTCGAGCTGCTGCAACAGAATGCTTCCCATTCTAACCCTGATACAATAAATTGTAGTAGTCCCATCACCTTGTGGTCCTGAAATTGTACAAAAAGTTAGTACAATATTAGACACTAGAACCTTGATATCACCATAGGCTGGAAGCTCTTTTTGTTTAAAAGCTTCACCTATACCCAATCTCCTGACTGGATCAGTCCATATGCGTCCACCTGTGTGTATATAATCTCCAAAAATTAGAAATGACAGGTACACATAATTTCCACATGCCCTCTAGACATGCTCTAAAAGTGTAATATGATCGATGATTTGCAGTACTTGTATTCCATGCTTCCCATACATTCCTATTGTTATACTAAAAGCATTGCTGTAATGCTAACAACAAAATAATATCACATATTTAAGAAGTATACTTACCCTCTCTTAATTTTGGTCCTGTCCTTAGACATTCCTCAATCAATCATATAAATCACTCCATATCTCCAATACCTTTTCATATCTATGTAGTACGTAACTACCTATACGATCACACCTTTTAGTGTAAAGTATTATGCAAAAGTTTTATCCGCACTCCTTTTCTCTGATTAGAGATGCTACAAACATAGCATTATACAAATTGCAATCCCAAACTTTCCCATAATTAGGGTGACCATAACCCCAAATTCAAAATTATTCTCATATACCCCCCTTTACGCACTTAAAATCAAAGTGCGTACAAAACAACAGGGCTAATAACATGTATGAAGTTACCATGTGGCCATCATAGTACATTCATATTTTATCATGCCCGCAGTTAATCCCCTTTTTTATCCAATGGTCTTATTCCATCAAGCTTCATCACATATTTCTCAGTATATTTTCTAGTACTAAGTTTACTGCAAAGTAATAATTGAATCCTATGTGGCAAACAACCAAAGCCCACACGGCTTATCACATATATAATGGCTAACCCCCCTTAGTAACATAATAGGCTAATAACCAAACGGCTTACATTGATGTTCACAATCTGCATACTACATCAACCCTACTCAATACCAGGATATATCACTAGTAAACTAATACTTCACAGGCATGGCATTCCTACCTCATGCCCCTCACCCACTGAAAGTACAATTACCCGTGGCATACCTTCCCTTGATGCCATTTCTGTTCCTCAACAAAAACCCCTTAGTGTAGATATTACAGCCAAGCCTGTAAGAGACACTTAAACCCCCATATATTCAAATATACCTTCATGTGTTAACATAAAACTAACATAATTCCCCTCTCACATCTTCACTGTTTGGAAGATTCTCATTTTTCCTCACGGGCTCACAGACACGCCCCTTCCTGTCACTCAGAAGAACAGCAACTTCAATACTGCTGCATGTCTTATCCAGTGTGCGATATCTGAACAAAAACCACACATACCTATCTTCATCACACAAACACACAAGCCTTTCTTACAAACACGCACAAACATACCCACAAATCTTTGAATTACACACATCCATACAGTCCCACTCATATTATTAAAACTCCCCATATATACCCTAAACTGTGATTCCTTATTGGAATATGTGTTCTCACCTGACACCCCCTTAATCTCAAGCCAACCATTCCAAAACTCCTTCAAACCTCCTTGTCATTTACATAAGACATATAACTCCATACCCATAATGGCCTAGTTCTAAGTTTCACTGACGCCCGCACATTGTATAAATAAGAATACTGATAAGAGAAACTTAATTTCTCTACTCATCTTTTCTCCATGTCTCTATTTTCTCCGTATCTCTCTCCTGTTTACCATGTCTAATTTCAAATTCTAAATGCATATCTAGTTAAATCTATCTTAAGTGTTTGTGTTGAGAATCATCTTATCTTTTAAACCCCTTATTAACCCTATCTTTGTATGACATATAATGGATATACTCACTATCAATAAGGATCATTTACTCTAAACCTGTGTTTTTGTAGGTGTAACAAAAGTCTGAAGGACCATCATGTTACCTGCAGTGAAGTTCTCTATCAGCTTGGTTTGATTACATTTGCGGCGTAAGAAGTGCTTGGAGAACCATTGTGAGGCATGGTGTCTGATTAGTCAAAGAAAGTCCATCCAGGGCACACTCAATTTAAATTCTCCTACGGCAAAACACATATTTCTCTAATAAATTAATATGAGTATGATTTTAAATTAATATGGGCATCCTTACTTCCTTCCCACTCATTTTAATTGATACTGGAATTGTAGAATTCACTAGGCCTTTTAGTAATACTACACACCCCAGTACAGGGAAACTAGACCCCCTGGTTTCACCAATTCATGGCTGAGCATATCCTCGTCCCACCATATAGCGCATATACTTGAGATAAGTCCTTGCTGTGTGGGTGGTCATGTCGGAGGCCTATTCACCTGCCACCTCCCTTCACCCCCTTCTCCCTCTTTCCTCTGAGGGCTGCTGCCACTGTCAAGATGGCTGTGTCCAGTTTGATTGTTCATTGGCTGAGCGTGATGTGCCATGAAACTCTTTGGGAGGGGATTGCTGTGAGACGCCAAGCAGACATGAGTTGAAGTCTCAGGCCAGATGCAAGGGCCTGAGCTATCTTTGTCCTTCTCACATAGTCCAGTTAGTTTTGCATTCAGATCTTAGGCATAGATCCAAGCAAGATGTTTTCTTTCCATCTCTCTTTCCAGACGAGTTGTATTGGAGCACTTTCTTGCACACATGGGTAGTAGAGGTCAGCCCAGCCACAACCTGATGTCCCCACAGTCAATAGGTTATATGTGTTGGCCTTTCTTTTTTTCCTTTCTATCTACACTCCCCTCAGAATGTATTTCTACTCAGCTCTGTTATAAAGCATTTTCCTGCTATTTCTGATTCTTAATTACTGCCTTCTCTGCTTTTACTCTATTCTTGAATTATCTCAACACTTTCCCTAATGGACTATGTGCTGTCTCTTTCACTCCTGTTTAAACCTTAATGGGAGCACTAGTGTTAACAAATCTGGCTGTGGAAATTTGTCCTCTTCCACCTCACTACTAAAGTTATCCAAAAGTTATATTTACAGATCCCCATCAATTACTGTTTACTTTAAGTTATAATGCTTTTTATCTTGTTCCCTTTTCTGGACTGTCTCCAACACTCAGACATCCCCACACCCCAGCCTGCATTCTCCACAAACTTCTCAATTGCCTTATCATTTTGTCAAATAACTTTTTCCTTATCCTATTTTCCTTGGCCTTAAAGCATTAAAACTCAATGTCTCTTCTTTCACAATTTTCTTTATCAAGTGCTCCATGTCTGCCTTTGAGCAATCCTGTTTTATTGTTTCCGTCACAAATCCATTAATGAGAACAATTATTTCATCTATCTTACCCCAAAACTTCTCATAGTATTTGTTAATGACCCCATATTCTTATATGTAACCCTCTCTCTCCAGTTAGTCAACGGCCCACTGAAACTCTACGATGTTTTCTAGTAATCTATGTTAACGGGTGGTTGGGCGTTCAAAGTATTTAACACAGGAGATGAAAAGGAGGTTTCGCAATGGTGGCAAGATTTATTGTATTCCACACAGCATCTATCTCCTTCATCTAACACACACACTCACCGATTCATTCAACGCATCTCTGACATTAGAGCTCCTCAAACTGTACGGGTCACCCCGAGGTACAAACACCTCAGCGCGAACAAAATATAAACACGCCTGCCAGCCTACCTAGAGGCGTAGCACATAAACTACCTTACAGATACACCCAGATTCTGTCCATTTTCCAAATTTATCTCTAATCTTATCTGGTGGTGCGCTGATCTTTTGTCTCAATTTTGTCAAATCTTCCTTTGTAGTATGACTATAATCTTCCCCCGCTATTATTGTGTCATCAGCCAGAGACCAAAATGCAGCGCTAATGCCTAGTTTCTCACTTGCTTCCAACAAATACAATTTGCTTATTTCTTCCGACGCCATCCTTTGAATTCAAATTTTTACCACAGCTCTATGTATTATAATTATTCCTCTCTCTCTTTTCTGATTACAGCCGTATACTTTAAACTATATTACTGTACTTTGAAAAATAATTCTTTGCTTAAAGCTTACTCAAGGATTTTTCCTCTTCCTCTGTGTGACAAGGAGCCGTACGGGAGGGGCTAACCCCTCCTTTCTCTGCTTCTCCTACGCGCTGTCCCTCTGTCTCTCTCCCTCTATGACAGAAAATAACCCGTATGGCAGGATGATATGGCCCTAACCTTTTTCCCCACTCACAATTCTGTCAAATAACATTAATTACAATGTCTTTTCCACATATAATTTTCTCAACAAACAATTTAGTTATCTCGCTTCCCAAATTTAAATTTCTTACGATCACCTAATATTTTGCCAATTTAAAAATACTCACAATAACCTATAATGTAGCCTACTACTTATCATCATACAAGTCTTCCAATTTTAAACTCTAAATTCAATTTCCTAATGAATTCTTTTTAGCTTATGTTTCTTCCAAAAACTTAAAAACACCTCTAAAACTTATATTTTAAACTTTATAACAACAACAATCTCAAATTCTCTAGAATTCACTATACTCACAATGCAGTCTCTCATCTGCTTTCTCCACTAGTCACGCAATTACCTTTAAAGGAATATTCAATGACAATTTCTCATTTCAAGGACAATTTCTCATTTATGATTCATTGACAATTCATAACTGAACAACTGCGTGTGGTGTTTATATGTCTGTTGCTTAAGGAAATGTGTCAATACTATCTCCCAGCACCTTTGTGTTTTGTACCTTATGTGTTAAATGTATTTACCTTATTTTCAGTTTAAATGCTTAATACTTCAACTTACAATATTTCACAGAATCGTCATTCTTTGAAACTACACATAACATAAATACCACACTCTTTACCGAAGAGAGCATTACTCATAGCGCTACACTTTATATAATCTGCATATATTTCCACTGGCTGCACATTCACTTTCCCAGGCCCACACACAGTCATACGTTTGCAAGGAGTTCCTCTCCTAATTTGCACACTTTCTCACTCGCAGAGAAGTCCTGTTACCTTCACTCTGCACACCCAAGCCTTATCAATGTTGAGATCCTCTCAATAATCACACGGCCTGAAATCATCTCATCCGTAATTAAAAAATGCAAGATCCTCTTGCGGTCACACGGCATGAAATCTTCTCATCCGTAATTAAAAAATGCAAGATCCTCTTGCGGTGACACGGCATGAAATCATCTCATCCGTAATTAAAAAACAAATGCAAGATCCTCTTGCCTCCACCCGGAATGAAATCTTTCATCCGTAACCTTTACAAAAAATGTGATGGCCGCTCACCGCAATTTTCTCATCCGTAACCTTCACTAGACGCGATACATTCCTCCAAATCCGTACATATCTTAATATACGGAGAGTTCCATATATCTATACATTACACACGGTTAGTCCTCTAAATCTATTCATTAGGCTATACCTAAAAACAGAGAGTTCCATTCATTCCGTAAACACCGAAAACATAGACGCTGATACAAACAAAAAACATATATTCTTTTATCTTTATGTTTTATTCCAATGACTTAAACAACACATAGGCCTAACATTTAACACTTTCACAATTTAACATACTTTTTCAACGCAGAGATCTCACAATCAACTTTCTTTAACTATCACCTTTCTTTGTACATTAAACACCTTTCTTTAATTATCACGTTAATCAACAGAGATCCTCTCCTATCCGTTTTTAGATGCGTCCGGCATCTCTATAAGAGGGTATGTCCGTCCGCCTGTCGGTCGGTCGGTCTGTCTGAAACGCATTCTTTCAATTGTAATTCCCTCCTGTGTCCACAAGGTGGCAGAGTTGAGTTGACGCATCTTGTTGTCCGCTCGGACTTGTTACTAGGCTACCATCCACTCGTAACTCAGGCCCACAACCATTCTCACAATGTAAGGAGCTCATCTTCAACCTGCAATCATTCTTTCTCGCAGAGAGCTCTTCTCCAATCTGCACATACCGAACCTTTATTCTAAAGAAATATACCAACGTTTTTACTACCGTATATGCCTGTAGCGTTTGTACTCCTACTGCGCATGCGTAACTCTAAGCATGCTGGGAAGTGGAGTTCTAAACACTATCAGCGCATAACATCATACCATTTAACCGAAAGCACGGTGAACTCTCATCCGTAAACTTTCACTTTAGACACGATATACACAATACGTACACACCAATACATTGGTATACAAATATACACTTCTACAAACTTCACCAAGACATTAGTATACAAACATACACGTTCTACAAACATAAGACATATTATTACCAGGTATTCCAATGTTCCTCAACCTTAAGACTCTTTAATTTAGAATTCTTTAACTGAGGACTACGTCAGGATAGCCGTAATCGCTTCTGACTTCACTCAGCTGCATATATTTTAGCAAAAGTATGCCATCCTTACCTAATTAAATGCGCGCTTGCAGCTGAACGAGAGCCAGGCGGCGAAAACCACATCTCCTGACGCTTTCTTTGTCCTTATTCAGTACCTTTCGCGGTCGACAACTATGATGTAGAGAATTGGTAATACTTTGTACTAGATCTGAGTTCGATAATCAAAAGAGCCAAGAGCCATCAAGATTGAGGAGAATTGGAGCTGGTTTAATAACATACACACGCCGAAGACGTGGAGACAGGACTCCGGAATCCAAGATCTAACTAGCCACAGAATACACACTGTTCTTATACCCATCAGAAATCCCAGAATAGTATGTAACTTTGCCTACTTCTCATATGACATTTCCCCAAGTTACCTCCAAATAAGAGAGAGCTTGTTCAAAATAGGTGGAGACGATTTGTCTAGGGGAAGTCACAGGTGGCGTCCCGCTGAGTGTTCTCTTATGCTAAAGTAAGTAAAAACCTCTCTGTCTAGCAGTTAGGCCTAAAATACAGTGAACTCTGACCTCTGCTTTACCATTTAAGGTATACTGGAGCACCCAAGAGCCACACTTATTAATAAAGAAAGAGGAGCTGCTTGGGTTCACTTAAACTTGATAATTTCAGGCCTACACAACAACGTATCTTTGCGAAAGTGGATTTTCCTCACTCACCTACCTGAAAAACCAATACAGGTCAAGGCTGCAGCCTGAGGCTGATATGACCCTCTGCCTGACAACGTCCATCCGTCCAAGGTTAGATAAGTTGTGTGCTACACATCAGGGTCAGACATCTCACTAATGTGGCACTAATGTTTTAAAGTTAAATTCAATGTTAAATTGTTTTAAGTTAAATTCATTGTTAAAAAATGTTAAATGTCAATGTTAAAAAATGTTAAATATCAATGTTAAAAAATAAAAAATGTAATGAATATATTAACCTTTGTATTATTTGAATGGCTAAGTATTGAATGCAGAATAACCGGGTAGCTATGTTTATATGGCACTAGGCCCAGTATATTATAAACACAATTTTATGCAATTTATATAGTAGGGGGTCCCTGCTCATCTCGCCATCAGTTTGGGGGTCCCTGGCCTGAAAAACGTTGAAGACCCCTGCTCTAAATGACAATATATTTATTTTAAATTTGGTAGAAATGTTGACAGTAGTTTATAGAATAAAACAAAACTGTTCAATTTACTTTAACACATCCCAATACATAGTAAAACCAGAGAAACTGATCATTTTGAAGTGGTCTCTTAATTTTTTCCGCAGCTGTAGATATATATGTGTGTAGGGCTCTCTAGAAATTGTGCTTATTGTTTTTTTTCATAAACTATAACCATGTGCGAGGACTCAGTTTCCCAGAGTTCTTTAGTTTAGCTTCTAGCTATGATGCACGACTTTAATCTTTCTTTGTTAAAACCGATTCGTATTCAATCCGTGTATCATTCGTTCATTTGTTTTTCCGATTTAGACGAGAATTGAAAAAATGAAAACAACGTTTGATTTCTCGTTTTTCCCTTTTCAAAACCCAAACCAGAAATCGGATTACGGTTCGTTTTCTCGTTTTTTCCATTCTGCACCCCCAAACGGAAAATGGAAAATGAAACATTCGAATAACAAATCCTGGCCGTATTGGTTGTCATATTTCAAAATATTTCTAAGTCCAAACTGGTTAACCATGGGAACAGGTGTCCGAGAATAGTACACCATCAGCGGACTGGCCCTGAGCAGCTACACCCCTGGTTCCATCCTCCACAGGCACCAGGATGTGAACATAATGTGTCCGAGGACAGTGCACCTTTAGCAGACTCGCTACGAGGTGTGTGATCCTTGTTATCATCATCCAGAGGCACCAGGATGTGAACATAATGTGACCGAGGACAGTGCACCATCAACGGACTCTCTATGAGCTTATAGGCCCTTGTTTTCATCCTCCACAGGCACCGGGATGTCAAAAATATGTGACCGAGGACAGTGCACCATCAACGGACTCTCTACGAGCTTCTAGGCCCTTGTTTTCAACCTCTACAGGCACCGGGATGTCAAAAATATGTGACCGAGAAAGATGCACCATCAACGGACTCTCTACGAGCTTCTAGGCCCACCCAGGTAGGACGACCGATTTGCACGTCAGGACCGCTACGGGCCTCCACCAGAGTTTCCTCTGGCTTCGCCCTGCCCAGGCATAGTTCACCATCTTTCGGGTCCTATCGCGCTCGCTCTTGCTCCACCTCCCCGACAGAGCGGGCGAGACGGGCCGGTGGGGCGCCCCGCGCCAGGGCGCGGGGATCCCACAAAAAAAGCAGCGTGGATTTTCCATTTTCCGTTTGGGGGTGCAGAATGGAAAAAACGAGAAAACGAACCTTAATCCGATTTCTGGTTTTGGTTTTGAAAAGGGAAAAACGAGAAATCAAACGGTGTTTTCATTTTTTCAATTCTCGTCTAAATTGGAAAAACAAATGAACGAATGATACACGGATTGTATTCCCATGTATTCATAGTGGTTGGTTATAAGCCAATCAGAATTTAGATTATACATTTCTTTCAAAATACTAGTTTCCTACTTTAGGGCTAAGGATCCCAGAATTCCTGAAGACCAAGAGACTATGCAGCTATGGTCCTGCCCAGCTTAAAACCTTTAATGTTTGGAGACTGAAACGTTAAGTTGGCCCAAATATTATACAGTAGGAATTGTATGTGCAGTATATTTGTTTTGTCTATATTAGTAAGAGTAATAGTTGTATTAATCGACGGTGAAGCTGTGTTTTTCCGACCAACGACAACAGCGTGGTCTTTGCTATAGTAAAGTTCTTCAAGAAAGCATTGCTAGTTGTGTGAGCCTGGACTGTAACGCTTTGAAGACCCTGCTGCTCGTGAGTTTGCCGCGGAAGAATACCAGACGAGAGGACCACAAATACCGCAAAGCGAGATTAGCCTACATCGCCTGCTGCAACCGTGATTGCCTACTGGACATCATTCTACTGCCTGGTTTCGTTGGTCATGGTTTCGCCATCTTCAGCGCGAGGTTGCGTGAGTACTCTGACTTTGAAAGGATAGTGACACGGAACTATGTAACAGCAGCCTGCGCAAACTATTTGGTTAGCCTACTGGTTCACTGCCTACTTTTGGATCTTACAATGTGCACCAACGTGACAACTGGGTCCCAACGTATTTAGTAGGCTATCCAAGCGCTTGGTTAGGATTAAAAGGTGTGATTTTGTTTTCACTTGAACTGCAGGCCCGTAGCCAGGATTTTGTATGGGGGGGTTCTTATTTTAATAATTTGGGACAAATTTTGAAATTTCAACCCTTTGAAATGGCATTTCCTGCGTTTTTGAGACGATTTCAAAGCAAGAAATGGAGACTGCCAATAACTGTCTTAAGCAGTATGTTATTATATACATGTAACCTTTTGTGTTGGGTTCGTTCAGGTGAAATCCTCACTTATTGAACAGACGAACTGGAGGGAGAGTTTTAATGGCTCACTTCTCAGGCCTAGACTACACGAGCCCGTTTATTTTTAAAACCGGAGTTTTGCTCCGCGTCCACACGAGTGGTGTAATAAAAATACTCCTTACACACGCAACCGTGGAGGCCGCCACCAAGTGACACAATGCACGTGTAATACACATGCCACAACCATAAGTGGGAAGGCTGTTTTAACCAATGAAAAGATACCAGGAAAAGAAATCACCAAATACAAACAACAATGGCGCGCAGGGACTCGTTCGTATGGACGGACAGCGAGGTAGAGTCGCTGCTAAACATTACAACATGCGTGTGACAACCACGTAATGCCGACAGCATGGCAATAAACAACATCCACTTCATTTTTGAAAGAGCTCACGTCAACTTCTGCTAACCGCTGCTGTGTTTTTCCCGTTAACGTCATTGCTGTGCGGGTGCTGAAGTGAAGCAGGCTCGCAGTTATGACGTAAACGGGAAAAACAATCACGGTTGCAGTGTCCACACGCACCCGGTGAAACCAACCCTGGCCGAAAACCCCACCCTGGACTCCGGTTTCAAAAAAACACGGTTTCAGGGTTTCAAAAGCGCGGTTGCATGTGGACAGGACATACAACCAGGAACATCTGTTCATGGTTTCAAAAATAACCGGGCTCATGTAGTCTAGGCCTGAGGCTATGTCTCCACGAGCCCGGTTATTTTTGAAACCATGAACAGATGTTCCTGGTTGTATGTCCTGTCCACAAGCAACCGCGTTTTTGGAACCCTGAAACCGTGTTTTTTTGAAACCGGAGTCCAGGGTGGGGTTTTCGGCCAGGGTTGGTTTCACCGGGTGCGTGTGGACACTGCAACCGTGAATGTTTTTCCCGTTTACGTCATAGCTGCGAGCCTGCTTCACTTCAGCACGTACACAGCAATGACATTAACGGGAAAAACACAGCAGCGGTGAGCAGAAGTTGACGTGAGCTCTTTCAAAAAGGAAGTGGATGTTGTTTATTGCCATGCTGTTGGCATTATGTGGTTGTCACACGCAGTTGCTGCGCGCCATTGTTGTTTGTATTTGGTGATTTTCTTTTCCCGGTATCTTTTCATTGGTTAAAACAGCCTTCCCATTTTACCTTACATCGCAACTTATGGTTGTGGCATGTGTATTACACGTGCATTGTGTCACCTGGTGGCGGCTTCCACGGTTGCGTGTGTACGGAGTATTTTTATTATACCACTCCTGTGGACGTGGAGCAAAACTCCGGTTTCGGGCTCGTGGAGACATAGCCTCAGTCTTCAACTTTCCAAACTCTAACCTCACTTCCCTGATCCTCCCAAAATCATAACATGTCAACATCCGTTTTATATATAATAATTTAACTAACAAGAGAAGTCCTAAATGAACTAGGTGAAATGTCATTTATAAAATCCCAACTATAAAATATAACTTGTAATTTAATTAACTTTAACAGAAAATGCTCCAGCTTACATACATATATACATTTTCGTAATGCTCATGTTGAACGCAACAGATTGTCCAGTTCTAATCTCCTGGGATGGAGACGAGCAAAGCAATCCACCACTTCGTCCAGGTCTACCTCAGTGTCGTAGTGGATATGAAGGAGCGCAAGGTTAGAAAGCCGGCTGTTTCCCATCGAAGCTCTCATGTAATTGCTCAGCCTTCGTAACGCTCTTGCGCTCCTTTCACACTCACATGAAGTAACAGGGATAGTGCATGATATTTTCAGGAGCACAGCGACGTTAGGGAACAGGGTGGCGTCACATCTCTTTACTGCTTCTGCGGGAGACTCGGGCCGTGATTCTGGAGGGTCGGACAAGAAGTGGTTCTTCCATCGGTTAAATTCCATTTCGAACAATTCCGGTGACGGCATATATAGCACGGTCCCTAATCAAGAGCACATGTTGCAACATCGCGCTCTCCTCAATGGTAGTATATTGTTTTGTTTGCAAAGGAAGGAGGCCTACACGTGTGTCAGATCCACTCCCAATTGCTTCCCGCCTGGGTACTATAGCCAGTGGGCTGTCAAGCAGGATGATTTGATAATTTTGATTGATATTTTTTTTTTTTAGGTACCTCCCAGTGCGTCGTCCGAACCCCCCGAACCCCCCCTGGCTACGGGCCTGAACTGTCACATATGGGTTACTTGTATATATTATTGCATACTTTTTTCATTTAAGAGACAAAGCTATATTTCAGTTGAACACAAAAGGTCATTGATTGGTGAATTTGTTGTAGTTTACTTAAAAACGTGTAGTGTTTAAACACCGTTTAATTGTACATGTATTAAGCAAAGTACTCAATTCATTTTCATAAGGTCTATGCAAAAGGTTTGCACCAAGTCTTATTTGAAGTGTGCATTTGTTTAATGAGCTGGACTATATATATACTAGGCATGGGAAGATTCACCGATGTGCATCGGAGAATCGATACGACATGTAAGATGCAGTTGAATCGATTTGCAAACGTCTGCATCGGTAAAAACCGCACATAAACTCGAGATGCATCGTATCAAAATGATCTGCATCGATACAAACCGATTATTATCTATTATTATTAGTGCTGTCAGTTTAACGCGTTATTAACGGCGTTAACGCAAACCCATTTTAACGCCGTTAATGTTTTTATCGCACGATTAACGCGTTGTAAAAGAAAAAAAAATAAATAAATATCTGCCCTCCCAAACTGTGTAGTAGGCTAACGTCACGTTTGAGTGAATGGTGAGCGCGATACGGCGAAATGGATTAAACAAAGCTTCTGAATAGAAAGTTTACCTTTAAAAGTTGTGTCAACAGGCAGCTGGTTGAAAGCACAGAAGTAGTTGGCTTACCTTTTATTGGTAACCTAACTGTTAGGGTTCATTGTTTTTGAAATAAGAGGCCTGACTTCTATGTTCACAGCAAACTTGAAATATATATATATTAAGCCATGGTTTAACTGCACTATAGGCTGAGTCCTTGTTTATCTTAAATGTGCACTTTATAATTTTATTTTGTACCGCTCTGTTTGGCAATGTTGTTTTTCAATCAAATAAAACATTGCTTAAAGCAGGCCAATCCACTTTTCCATGTTGATAAGAGCATTAAAATAAAAATGATGGAATAAAATAATTGAAGTGACATTTAGAATAGATAAACATTTCCGATCGCTATTCATTTTGATTAATTTAATCCCGATTCATTTTGAGTTAACTATGACAAAAATGCGATTAATCGCGATTAAATATTTGAATCGTTTGACAGCACTAATTATTATAACTTTTTAGAAACGTGTCTCTGAGTTTCAGTTGTGTTTCTATCCCTACTAGTCCTACCCCTCTAGTCTCTGCTCAAATCTCGGCTCAAGGCTCGCGCGAATAGGCGGGTCCAAACAAACGTGCTTTCGAAAAGAGGCGGCCAGCCAGTCAGATAGCGCGTTAGCATGGAGGAAAACGAAACGGAGGTAATACATTCGGTTGTGGGCTTTAAGTCTACGGTATGGAAAGATTTTGGCTTCTACAAACGAAATGGAGAGCTGGATAAGACAACGGCCATATGTAAACTATGCAGAGCAGCGATAAAATATACAGGCAGCACAACTAATAAGTTAATGCTTTCCTATTCGTTTTTATAGTGGATGGAATCTCCTGGCCTGCACCTTTTTGTATTAGCCCATTTTATTTGGTTTACCTCATGTATAAACGTAAAGCACTTTTAAAGGCTTAACTGGAAAACATGCCTTTGTGTAGGGCTTAAATTGTTCTACAAATGCACTAAAGAGAAATCAGAATTTTTGTTAAAGGTTACACTTCCTAGAGTTCCAGAGACCTACAATGAATTACTCTCTAAGTTGTACTTCCTTTGTTTCAAAATAAAAGGCACAGCCAGCTTTAATGCTTCAAGTGCCATAACTTGAACTATGTATTCCATGGTGTACCTTTCTTCTGCATTGCATCGCATCGTATTGTATTGTATCGTATCGCACTGGATCGCATTGTTTTAAAATTAGATCGTACTGTATCGCACCGGATCGTAGGAGAATCGTATCGTATCTTATCACTGGTAATTCCATGAATCGTGAATGTATCGAATCGTTGGTAGTGTATCGAGATGTGTATCGTATCGCCTTGATGGTGAAGATTCCCATCCCTAATATATACATGTTTTTTTTTGTGTGTGTTTCTGAATCCATATAAAACCCTACAAGTTAACAATCAAGGGAAAAATACATGTTGTTATGTTCAAAATGGTTGTAAAGTACTTTAGGTAGTATACACTACATCTGTCACTAATTAAGGAACGTAAATGTAGTGATGCCATTAAAGGGTAAGATGGTTATACCCCAAAGTAGAGTCCGACTACGCCACCCCAGGGAATACTTACACCAGAAAGCCCCAGGGAATACTTTTTAAAGTCATTTTCAGTATAGTGTTGATTACACTGTTAAATTCAATTTATATACACAAAGGCAAAACAGGTTTGTATGCACAAGGCGACAGACGGGAGAATGTTTAAAGAATGTTTATTGATAACTGAGGGAAAGGGGAGTGGGAGTAGAGGTAGATGGTGAAGTAACCTGCGAACGAGACCAGTTAGCAAGGTACATAAATATATTTATTGAACAGTATTTATTCAGGCTAAAACAGGGAAACACTAGACTATAGGCAGTGCTAAGGAGGTCTTACCTGAGGGAGGCAGACTAGCAGACGGCGTGCTCTTGGATTCACACCGCACACGTGCACACACACACAAAGAAGTGGTTGTAAAGTGAACTATTACACGGCAAGCAACCCACAGCACACTGCACACCCAGCACAACACAGCACACGGCACACCCAGCACAACACAGCACACGGCACACCCACAGCACAGCACATCACACTAACCAGCTTGATACACCCGCATGCAGTGACAGGGGCCCACCACCATGTGCCTAGCCTCCCTCTGGAAGCACCCAGCAACTGCTAAATGGAGAAAACTAAAACAATTATTGCACCAGGAGAAACCAACAGTCAATAATAAACATGAATTGAGAGCACAATTGAGAGCATCCTCTGCCAGGGCTGCAGTGTGTGGTATTCAGGCTGCACAGTGGAGAGCAGGAGGGACCTGGCCAGGGTGATTAGGTCAGCAAAAAAGATCATAGGAGCTGAGCTCCCAGACCTGGAATCTGTGTGTAATGACCGCCTTAAGAGGAAGGCAAGGTCAATAAGTACGGACAAAACACACCCTGGACACACCTTGTTTGTTTCCCTACCATCAGGGAAAAGGTACCGCACACTGCGGGCCCGCACCACAAGACTGAGGAACAGTTTTTTCCCAAGAGCTGTAGCCTCAATCACCCCCTCAACCCTCGCCCCTACCTGACCCCCTTACAAAGCACTAAAGACTTGATGGGCACAATATGTACATGGTGATGTGTGTGGGTGTGTGAGTGAGCGAGTGAGTGAATGTGTTTCTGTGCATGGTGTGTAATGATATCTTTGCACTTCACAACTGCCTTCCATTTTTAAGTATTTATATATATATATTTTAATAATTTCTGTAATTTGGTCTTTGTCCTTGAATTGTCATATTTGTCATGCTCTTATGGTGTCTGTGTGTTGATGTCAATTTTATATATCTAAACAAACTGCTGCTGGAGAGCGCCAAACTGTTTTTCGTTGTGTACTACAATGACAATTAAACTCCTTGAATCCTTGAATCTCTCGTAGACAATAATAGCAATCACTCATAGCTATTAAACACGGACCAGAACAAATAACAAACATGCACCAGGAAAAGCTACAGCGCCACCAGCCTTATCCAGTCACATGCAAACGGAAAACACACAAGACAGATGCATTGCCACGGTTTCAAGACAAAAAGAAATGACAAACAAACAAAACGAAAACCCAGCTCCACAGAAATACGTCAGAGAGGCATGCAGAACAACAGGGTAGTATAACTCATGAACATGTTAGACCATACAACGGTTTTCTGACCAAACAAAACAGCAGCACCCCTGTGTTCAGACTCTCCAGCAGTCTCACAGGCTAAACAGATTTGTTTTAATAAACACAGCTGGAATGGCAAGGTCAGTGGCGAAGTACGGTTCCTCACTATAAAGATATACACTAATTAGAGACAGTATGCATAAAGCTACGCATTTTCCAGTGTTACGTAATACAAAGGCGGCATACCTGAACATGCAGGGACAAGGGCATACCCGAGGTAAGCGGCAGAAGGAAGGCTATGATGACTGGGCTACAAAACAAACATGGAAAGGTTAGCCCAAAAAGTTCAAAGTAAAAGTTATGCTACTCGCAAGCGAGCAAACACCTACCCGGCAAATCAGGAAATCACCTCAACAGGGGAAGGGGTGTGGTTATAGACACCGTCATGCACGCACACAATGGTTGGCCCTTTTATCAGTGTCTAAGTAGAGGCTACCAATGACTAGGCTGACGCTAGTTTGACGCTGATTGACCGCAAAGGCAGGGGGTGTAGATGTAACGACACCACCCTACCGCTTCTGAAGGGGCTAAACTTGGTAGGACGGGAGCTAGCTGGAGGGAAGTCGTGGCACCTACATGTGGCTTCAACATCGTGCGATGGACATGCTTGACTTTTTCTAGGTTGTCGACTGGCGCAATTGTGTACACCACCCCTCCCAGCTTAGGGACCTTCACCACTTGGTGGAGTTGCGAGTTCCACAGATCTTGAATTTTGTGTCGGCCCCGGACTCCATGATTGCGAACATACACCAACTGCCCCTCCTGCAAGGACACATCCTTCATCCGATGGGCATGGTCATTTTCCCGCTGTTCCGCAGCTGAGGCCAGACGTTCTCTGGCCCCCTCCCGGGCAAGGTGAAGTCGGGTCTGGTGTTCCACAACCCAATCGCTCGAGGTGCCTGCCCTTAGCTCTACGATCCCTCCCAACAAAAATATCACTGGCAGCTTTGGATCTTGGCCAAACAGAAGAAAATAGGGCGACTCACCTGTGGACTGGTGGGGTGTGGAGTACATTACAGTAGCAGAACATCACCTGGGGGAGGCAAGAGCTCCAATCTCTCTTCCGTGAAGTGGGGAGCACACATTGGCCATTTCCCGCAGGGTGATAAGGGGTAGTCCTGGACTTGGCCACATCATAAAGGACGCAGAGTTCGTGTATCAATGTGCTTTCAAATCTGCGGCCCTGGTCTGAATGGACACGGCTGGGAACCCCGAACTTATAAAACCATTCCATTGCCAGTTTGTGCACGCTGGTCTCTGGTAGGGAGTATTTGCTAAAGACATCAGCCATTACTAAGACATTTTCAACCCCATGATGGGTAGGTAGGTTCCAGTACGGTAGTCAAAAGCCAGAATTTCATTTGGACGAGACGCTAGCAGGTGTCCCATAAAGCTGTGCGCTACTGGCTGGGGGTCTTTACTGACCTGGCAGCGTTCGCACTCTTGACACCAACGTTTAACTTCTGCAAACATCCCAGGCCAGTAACAGATCTGCTGCACCAATCGACTGGTCCGCTCTATGCCCTGATGACCATGGCTCTGATGGAGCTGAGCCAATACCATTGGCTTCAATGGGGACGGCAGGACTAGCGGGAGAATTTCCTCGCCACCGTCTGGGCGGAGGATCCGACGGTACAGGACCCCATTCGTATCCACCAGCCGATCCCATTGCCTCAACAGCACTAGAGCATTAGGAGACAACTTGCGTCGCTCTGTGGCAGTCGGGCGTTCCTTCCTCTCCCAACACGCCAACAAGTCCTGAATGTCCGGATCTGCTTTCTGCATAGCTTGCAACTCAGAGGAAGATTGATGAGGGAATACAGTAATTGCTGATTGAGTCACCTGAGTGGAGCTCTGGTCAACCACCGCCTGCTGCAGGGATGTGGGAAATGCACTCCCAGGGGCCTCAGCTGATGAAGGGCCTGGGTCCAAATACTGCCGGGACAAAGAATCAGCATTACTGTTACTCTTGCCAGATCGGTACTTCAGGTCGTAGTTGAAAACGGCAAGCTGCGCCGCCCATCGCTGTTCCGTGGCACCTAACTTGGCCGTACGCAGATGACTAAGTGGGTTGTTGTCCGTAAAGACAACACACTTCTGGCCAAGTAGGTACTCACGAAACTTTTCAGTCATGGCCCACTTGAGCGCGAGGAACTCACCATTCATACTCATATGTAATAGGACGAACTCGACCACCTTCTTCCTGAGAGAGAACTGCTCCCAGACCGCTATGGCTTGCGTCAACCTCTAGGATGAATGGGAGGGAGAAGTTTGCATAGGCCAGCACAGGTGCTTCCAAAAACTTGCGCTTCAGGCCCTCAAAGCTCACCTCACACTCTTCAGTCCATGCTGCTGTTAAACTCTTGCCCGATGCCCTACGGGACTTGGTCCCTACCAGCTCTGCCACCAACTTGTGTAGTGAAGCAAACCCTTCCACAAAGCGGCGATTGTAGCTTGCGAAACCCATGAAGGAACGGGGCTCTGAAGCATGGGTTGGCCGCCGCCAGTTTGCCACTACATCCACCTTCTTTGGATCTGTGGAGACACCCTGGCTGGATATCACATGACCCAAATAGCTAACTTCTGTCTGAAAGAAAGCACACTTCTCCTGTTGCAAGTACCACCTCCAACCGCTGCAAATGCTGTGAGACAGAAGAGGAAAAGACAACCACATCATCCATAAGTCACATAGGGGACGGCCCAGTGTTCCGAAAGCCCAATATTCCGAAATCTCAATATTCCGGAAAGTCCCCTGGCATACTTTAGAATTAGTTTAAGTGGTTTTAAAACACATACAGCATTTAATTTGCGCAGCGGAGCGGAGACGCTCACCGGTATGAGGGGCCGTGAGTGACATTATTCAGAATACCCTCTCACACACACAAGTGAAAAGCTCTCACACACCCATGTGAAATGCTCTCACACACACTACTGAAACACTGCGCTGACACACACAAGTGAAAAGCTCTCACACCCATGTGAAATGCTCTCACACACACTACTGAAACACTATGCGCTCACACACACAAGTGAAATGCTCTCACACACACTACTGAAAAACTATACGCTCTCACACACACTACTGAAATGCTCTCACACACACTACTGAAAAAGCTCTCACACACACATATGAAATGCTCTCACACACACTTATGAAATGTGACCAGGCATGGCTAAACCAGCCACAAGTCGTTTTGAGACATTTTGAGTTATTCACAGATTCTGAAAGTGTAAGTGTAAAGCTATCCAATGATGTCTCACTCATGTAAATCTGGTAATATTTGTATAAGTTGTGATCATTTGAATGTATACACCTCTGAAAAGCTTTTGTTGAGAAAAGGCACCTCTAAGATTGTCTGAATCACCTCACCTGGGACAAAGGGAAGACAGTTGTGCTCATTTGCATCTCATTGGGATTAGCCCTCCTCACAGATGTCACACTGACATCTGGTATCTGTAGCCCTTCCCCCTAGGTCAGGGGTACTCAAGTAGAAATGATGAGGGGCCACAATTTTTGTTTTCAGCGACTCAAGGGGCCATTTATTGGGACCGTGTACGTCCGATAACGTATCATAACATAACGTATGTATGACATTTACAACATTTTATAACCTTTTTCCTTTTTATTAAAAACTAAAATATTTCCTAAAATAAAAATATAATTTTAATTTGGGCATATATTAAAATAAATAACTAAATAAAACCAAACATAACCCTGTTCAAGATGAAAAACAAAAAAAACAAATAGCCTTCAGACAGCCCATTTTTGTGCTTTGTTTACCAAACTATTTCACATTTCTCACATGTCTCCTTTAATGGGAGAATTGGCCTCTGCTTCAAACCTGGGCTGATATGGTGTGATTGCAGTGCTATCTGTTTATCGTTGCAACCCCCAGCCTCGTATTGAAATCGCGGCGCCCGGTTTCAAAATAAGAGCGCCCATGCGATTTTTTAATTTTTTTAATAATTAAAACAAAATTTCAAAACAGCTCGAGGGCCATTAATAGACACCCCGCGGGCCACAAAAGGCCTGCGGGCCGCTACTTGAGTATGACTGCCCTAGGTGTCACTGAAGACTCAATCATTTTATCGTAGCCCGACCTATTATCCCGCATGCGCTGGTACACGTTACTTAATATTGATTTCGGTGTCATCCAGGATCCCGAAATTTCGGAAAACTTAAGTCCCTGCCCAAAAAGGGTATTTAAATTAGCTTTGTAGCAAAAATGGCACATATACAGCGTATTGAAGTGTATAAGATAGTGTTGTAATACTGCGTGTACAAACCAGCCTGATACAAATAGTAGAATTTTGATTTCGCGACGTTCGGTGTAAATTCTTTTTCTTGTTGAGCTTTATTTCCAACGGCATTTTAAATCAATGCGGGATAATAGGTCGTCGTCAACTTTGTTGCCATTTTGCGACTGTACAAAACAAATTGGAAAATACTGTAAGAAATGTTCCTGCTGAGAGTCAAACTAGACTAAATACATTGTCTACACACCTGTCACTTCTGAAATATGTTGTTTTTGTTTGTAATAAATAATCAAATGTGATAATGAAGTACGTTAGCCTACGCAGCGTCTTAACTGAAGCGCAACTCAACCAGCTAGCTTGCCGCTAACACACTGAAAACACGTTGGAACACATAGTGGCTAGGTAGCTAGCTGCTAATAAGTAACATATAAGTAACACATCAGCAGTAATGAATCAAGTGTACTGATATTAAATGTACTACTAGCATGCCATTCTCAAATTAAAGCCAGTGACATGATGGTTAACGATTAATGAGTTAACGATGGATACCGACAGTTAGCAAACCTAGCTAAGTAGCATTACCATTGGATTTGAATGGTAGTTATGCTAGCTATGGCTATCCAGACAAAGGAGCCTTGTTTCTGGAAACGTTTCACTTGACGAGCGGGGGCAGTCATCTGGAAAGTTTAAAATGATACTAAACGAAGGGAAATCTACTGTATGAAGATATTTCTGCTAAGTAGACAATGCAGATTGTAATTAGGCTGGTGGATATGTCCAATGTAAGAAGTGTGACGTTTTAATGAAATATGATGCAACTCTGATGATGCAACTCTCCACAACAACATGGATAAACCTCGCTGGGTGGATGTAGATAGTTTTCAGGACGAACGTCTGTGTGCAAAAAGATCTTCAATGGTGAGCCTCTGTTTGTGTCTCATAAAACGTGAGTTTTATTAAAGCATAGCGTGTGTAATGTGTAGCTATTTCATTCCGTTTGTTAACCTTTACTGCTGTCTGTCTCTGAACGTAGAGATTGCAGGGGAGTAAAATGCTCCCGAAGTAGATTACATGTTTTTAACTTCGGATAATAGTGGCGTATGATGCTGTATAAGTAGCCATGTGTATCGCTTGTAATGTACAGCTGATTGGTCGGAAAAAAATAACAAACGCGATTCAGCAGTTCATATGGAAATTAGGTAACACCCCCCAAGCGCGACGAGAGCGACGCTGAATTTAACCAAACTGTACCAACTTCAACGACAAAATGTATACTTTCAAGGTAACCAATACTGTTATCTGAAACATGGAGTGGCTTCTTCATGACTTCAACTTGCACATTCTGCAAAAAAACGAAAATCACTAATTTTGAAAAAAAAAAACTTCAATTGTGTTTTACTCGAAATCGTCTCGGCCGACTTGTTCCCCCTTTTCGCTAGCCTGGTGACACCAGCCTACGTATTTCCGCCTGAATTGATTTCAAGCTCATACTCAGTCTGGCCCAACCCCATTGACAATCGTCTCCAGAACTCAAAATTTTGCAGGACCAATCAGCGAACAGTTCAGAGCTGTGACGCAAAACTCGCCTTGGAGGAAAAGACACGAAAAGCTATCGGAAAAGTTGTCTCAACTCTCGAGAACATCAGAAAATTAAAAGGAGAACAAGAGTATTTTCTTGTAAGTTTTATGATTGGAAAGGACGTCCTAGCTCTTCTCCCAACTGGCTTTGGGAAGAGTTTAATCTACCGAATGCTTACTAAACGTTGCTGATTGGTTAAGGGAACTCCAATGATTTTAAACCTCAATATAAGCACCCGCCCATCTCGGAAACCAAAATGCATTGGGTTGTCCCAGACTGAAAGACGGAATGAAATGGAGTCACAGGCTGGTAATGGCCAGGCTACCTTTTCGCGTGCCGGGTCACAAATGCTCTCACACACACATATGAAAAGCTCTCACACATACATATGAAAAGCTCTCTCTGATTTCACTTGAAACGGATGTCATTTCACTTGCAACGGAAGTCATTTCAGTTGCAACGGAAGGCATTTTACTTGCAACGGAAGGAGGAAAGTGATCAAAGATGGCAGCTCAACCATGTGCTCAACAGCCCTCAAGCAATTTAGCAGAAGCAACGGCGTTACTAAACAACACATTGGCCTCAGCGCAGACAATCAGAACACTATCTAATGCCTCAACTGTTCGGCAGCAGCAGGGCGTTGCAGCAGCTCCAGGTGTGGATACAGTGGACAGCCGCCTAGCAGCTCTTTTTCCCTCCCGGCAGCGCAGCGGCGTGCCACTGTCTACTGCAGGTACAGCAGTGTTTCCCCTACAATGATATTAGGGTGGCGGCCCGCCACCCCAGCGGCCCCGCCCGCCCCCCCTGGAAGCTCAAGTTAATTATTTATTTATTTATTTATTTTTTAAATATATAACGCCAGATAACAAAATACCATAAAACATGTGTATAGCTTGCTCTTTTGTGAAACCAACTAAATGGCCTTATGTTTTTCATAAGAGTTCCGGAGTTCCGCCCCGCACACACACACACACACACACACACACGCCTGTGCCTGTAGTGGTAACCATAGTGATCGTATACAACTGTCTACCTGCTGAGCTTGTGATTTTTCTGCCAGGGAAGAAGGAAAAATATATATATATTTTTTAAGAGCCAAACTATGTTAATTTAAACATCCTATGCCTGTTGACTTTCCCAGATGTTGCAAATATTAGTTTAATGTTGAGCAGCTAGTCTGACAACAATACATTTGGACAGATCTGAAGTAGGCTTAATGTAAAATAAACAGCATTGTAGGCTAGGTTGACCTGTCCCCGGCTGGAGCTGTCCCCGATTTTTAATGTGACCAACAACAGACATGGAACACATTTAAAAAAAGGTTGAAAGAAAAATTGAACAAACGTTTAGTTGAGTAGCCTACACGCCACGGGCTCAAGCAAGCCAGCCAGCAGCCAGGGCGGCAAGCTCGAGTTCAGAGCTCAGAGATGTTCTAGTATGCCCGTCTTAGTAGTATTTTGATTGGCTTTGATATTGAATATGCAGCGCGAGAGATCACGTCCATTCATTCATTCAGCTTGTATAGCACTCACAAGTACTATACAAGACAAGACACTACTACAAGACAAGGCAGTTGAAGAACGGTGTTTATTGTAAGTATCATTGTTTATCATCTATTTCATATATTATTAAATATGTATTATATATAATAATATGTACGTACAATTGGCAACAATGTGTGTATCAAAAAATGTTTCTGTCGGTCAGGTCTCAGGTGTCAGCCACAGATGTAGCCTACTTGCTAACTAACTAACATTAGCAGAGACATTAGCTAACTAACCAGTACTATTTCAGTGTTTTACTAGTCGGGGTTACTACTAAGAGGTCGTTCGCAAATTGTCATTAAATTAAACCACTGAAAAGCCGAGGGGTCCTGACTATATAATTATACTATCGTTCCCTACTTCTGCTAACTTCCCCAACCCCGCCCCTTACGTGTACGTTAGGGTGCATCAAAAAACAGAGTTTAAGCATATTGATCTGTCTGGGTGCTTAAAGTGTTACCATCCATGCAAAAACAATAAATGCAAAATATTTTTGCGATACGTGGTGATCTAGAGGTGGAACGGCACATCAGCTTTTAAGGTAAAAGGGGGTAAGCGGCACTCATTCAGAGCCATGATACATTTTTGATGTTGTTCTCTGGTGCCATCACTTTGGGCTTTGGTTTCAATGTTTGGTTTCAAGAAGAATAAACAAGCCATCTGACAAAGTGTGAGGACACACACACATAATTTCCACGAGAACTTTTTGAGAAATTTTGGCCTATAGTCCATTCTGCAATGAGTTAACTAGCTAGCTATTGATAACTAGTATAACTTAGCTTTGCTACCTCATCATTAGCTAACGTTAGTTTTGGACATCATTCGTTTTGGAGATCATTTTGGTGTGTCCTATAGTCTATTCTGCAATGAGTTTAGTAGCTAACTATCGATAGCTAGTGTCACTACCCGATGGTAGTAGCTACCCGATGGTAGTCGCACATGATCAGGCACAAACGATTTACGGCATAAGGCTCAATGTCAACATATGGGGTTGTCTTAACGCATAATGTAGGCATATTTAGGCTGACATGCAAGCTGCTGCAGGGGTGGTGCTGCACCGATCAGGTTGTCAACATGGCATTTGACACCACCGCTTCAAACACTGGACATCTCACAGCAGCCTGCATTGCTATCCAGCTCTCACTGGGTTGACCACTGCTCTGGTCCGGGTGGCGGCACCACATCTGCGAGGTGCTCCTCAGCCACATTTTCATTGACCTCAAGGTGGAGACCTCACGCTCGCCAGAGGTAACATTGTTTACCCGGCTCCGGGACAACTGGGACCTGGTGCCACAGGACAGCAGCCCATTGTCCCGCTACATTCCTGATGTGGCCGAACCACTGTTCCTGGGCAAGTTACGTGCTGAACTAATTGCGTGCACTGCAGGAGTTCTCAACTACAAGCGAGGCGACTACCGCGAGTTCGTGCAGCTGTGTCTGGTATATCGGGGTGCAGACAGTGCTGCACACACTCCAGTTAGCTTTCAACGGCCGGGAGCACTGCACAAGGCGCGGTGGATGGCCAAGCTGCTTTACACTCTTAAGCTGGCCTTGATGGAGCAGCACTATGCGTTGCTTCCTCAGGGAACCATCACAACACGGCAGCAGGTGCCGAAGATTCGGACGTTTGCCAACTTCATTACACACATCTATGCAACGTTGTGGCTGACCTGTGACACGGCCTATAGATGCGGCATGGAATGAGCTTGCACTCTTCCACCACCTGTACGCGTACAAGTCTGTTGACGAGTGCATTGCAGCATCAGCAATTAAGGCAAGGAGAAGGCACCTATGGTACCTGACAGGCGAGATGCTGCCCCTGGCACTCTTCAGCACTAAGGTGCCAGTTTGTGAGCGGCGCACACTTGCAGATGCCATCTTGGGGCACAAGCCGACTGACCTCCCCATGCGAGCCCCACAGCTCCGCTTTGGCACTGGCTTCGGCAAGCCCAAGTTCCCAACCCTCTCACCAACCACCAGCTTGGCTGACCTCGCCAACCCAGACTGCTGGTTCGGTATGCACCAGCTGCAAATCAATCCAGTGTTTCTTTCACTGGATGTAGAGGATTGGGCTGCCAGTGAAGCATTCCAGATGAGTGCCATCAATGTTGTGAATGACTGTGCCGAGCGTGGGGTCAAACTCACATCAGACTTTGTGGCAGAAGCCAGGAGCGAGGAGCACCTGCAGAATGTGCTGCAGGCAGTTGAGCAGGACCGCTCTAAACAGCCAAATCTGCGCCACTGCAAGCGCAAACTAGACCAGGACTAGGACTCCATTTGAATGTTCTTTTTGTTCTTAAATAAATAAGTGATGTTATAAATAAATGTTTTTCTATTGAAAATAAATGTTCTCAAAAATAAATGTTCTCAAAAACTATCTTACGTTTTAGTTTTTATTGCCTAGGAAAACAGCCAAAACGGCCCATTTTCACATTTCTTCACAATTTTCACATGCTGTGTTCCACCTCTAAATCTCAATGAATTTTCCTCAAACATCGCAAAAGTCATTTTTATGTGTGTCCGAACAAAATGCAACCCCAGACAGCTTGATATGTTGAGATTTCATTTTTGCATTGCAATTTGATGCACCCTAGTGTACGTGTTGCCTCATATTCTGTGTCTAAAGAATTACAGTTGTAGCCTACAGCGTAATTAAGTGTACAAGAAAAAAAAACTATCTGCACCCCTGCACACAGGTGATCACATTCTACAAGGGGACAGAGACCATCCATTAGAGAAAATGTCACATCAACCACCTGAAAATCAAATAAAAATATCCGCGTTTTTTAAACGCTCCCAGGGAGGTGAATATGGCAACACTCACTCTCTTGCGAGTAGCAGCCGGAGTATCTCTCCTGCTCCAGGCCCAAGTGTTTTACGCCCTGCCCCAGACCAGCATCACCACCGGATGACAGGGTTTGACCAAGCTTGGCTGCCAGAGGGGAAATACTCCCCTTGGCTGTACAAGACTGATCTTGGTAAGTAAGTAAGCAAGTAAGTAAGTAAGTAAGTAAGTAAGTAAGGGCCTGTCCTGGATTGCCTGAATCGGGGAATAAATGTTGTCGGATCTGCCTTCACTCCACATGAACCAGCGGATCCGTGTTCGCAAATGTTTTAACTGTCATATCATGTATGTTTCCACTCAGACGTTAATCGTCTCGCTCTCATCGGGAATGAATGGAGTCGATATGCAAATGCGACGCACGCGGTAACCAATCAATTCAGTGTGTGTGACAATTGGAAGCCGACATTGTGGAGAAGGGCGGGAGTAATCAAAAATAATAATACAAGACTGGGGAGTCTTTTACCGGGAAATATGTTATGTGAAATGTAAATGTGAATACAGTTGTTTAAACGATTTGTATATGTCTACATCGACTCGGTTTGTTGTTTATATACTACACGAACACTGTCAGGGCAAACTGAATATTGTAGGTCTTAACTGAATCTCTCGAACATTATGGTTAGCTTACTGCTAACACTTTAACATAACATCCATTGAGAACACATAGTATCTAGCTATATGCTAATAAGTTACAATAGAACTCGGAACAAGTGCCAAGTAGCCCCTGATATTGTGGGGATCGTGATTTAACTGGCTGATATAACGTGTCTTCTGTCACTTTTATGCGCATGCTCAATACCGTCTTTACAGCGATTTCAACCTAAACAAATTCAGGCAATTCAGTTTCCATATTGAAGTCAGTAAATACATGCATGAATGTAAATAAATAAATAGATAGATAGGTAAATAAGATAAATAAATAGATAAGAAAGCTAGATAGATAGATGGATTAGATACATAAAATACAGTTCATAGAGAATGAATAGGGAATTAATTCAGTTTTCTTTTTGGTTTTAGGAATGTTCTGTCGAGTCTGTAGATAGCACAAACAGGCAGTTGTGAGAGGAAATCAGACCAGACCATTTATAGAATCTCCCTGCCAGAACTACAGAAAGGACAAACTGGACAAACACATGGCGTCTGAGCATCACAGACATGCCCGTCAGCGCCAGTCAAGTTTGACAGCAGGTACAAATGGTTTATTCTATTATGATTTGATCAATAACATGTTTGCCGTTTCAATGCTGATGATGCATGTCATTTCAGGCAACACTGTCCTTGCTTCATTCGAGCCAACAGTTGTCCTGGAGCATGAGGCTGTGGTGGGGGCATTCAAGTGCTTGTACTGGCTCATAAAGCATGAGATAGCCCACCACACCAACTATTCAGCCTTGATGCAACTAGGTACTCTTTTGGGCTGCACCTATTTTGACAAGCTCAATGTAAGCCTCTTTTTTAAATGTTTACCACACGTCTGATTTGTGTTATGGAATGGCTATATTGACAAAGAATTGGATTTTTTTTTGCATACCATTAAAGCGTCATTGAAAGTTAACCTGTCCAACATTTTTTTAGATTGGCAAAAGCACCAACTATAGATCTCACAGAATAGTTGACGAAATGCTGGAAATTCTCGCGGCTGTCATCGAGAAGCCAATATTGAGGGCTATCTCTCAGTCACAAGCCATAGGCTTGGAGATTGATGAGACCACAGATGTCTCTGTGTGCAAACAGCTTGACATTCATGTGAGGTATGTCTACCCAAAGTGTAACATTTCATTGACCAATTCATTTTCAATATACACTTAATTGAAATGTATAAAGTGTATCATATGGACATTATTAGATACTTGGACAACGAGGGGAAGGTATTCTGACAATTCCTTGATCTGATTTGCCTGAGTGACGGGAAAGCAGATTCTATAGTGGCAGCAATACGGGATATCATTCACACAAAGGGCATCCCCACTCATTTAATCTTTGGCCTGGGAACTGATGGTGCTGCTGTAATGACAGGTGTCGTACCTTTTTTTTTTTTTTTTACATAATTAAACAGTTTTAAATATTGAGTTTCTCTGTAAATTAATAAACAAATGTATTCAATAGGCAGACATAATGGAGTTGCAAAACAGCTTTCAGTGGAATGGCCATGGCTCCTTAGTGTCCACTGTGCTGCACATAGACTAGCTCTAGCATGTAAGGATGCATCCGAAGAGGTGCCTTACATGGCTACATTCAGAGACCATCTAGAGCAACTGCACCTGTACTTCAGGAACAGTGCAAACCGCTCTGCTTCTCTGAAAGCCGCTGCAGAGGTTCTCGGTGTGTGTGAGCTGAAAGTGAAGGTAAATTAGCTATGCCTCAAATAAATATGTGAATACTTTTACTTGCATTTATATATATTTTTTGAAACAAGTTGTTTTCTTTGTCATTGACTAGCAAGTAAAGGACCCACGATGGCTCTCCCAACATGAGGCAGTGAAAAACCTCCTCAGAAACATTACAGCTGTACTGGGTGCCTTGGCAGAGGAAGTACAGACACGGAAATGTCCTACTGCGAAGGGGCTTTATTCTTTCCTTGCCACCTATCGCTTCATTGCCGCCCTTCACCTGCAGGCCGATGTGCTCCCTCACCTGGCACACCTCTCTAAACTATTTCAGAAGGAGGATGTCATGTTTCTGGCCATTAAAGAGCAGGTAACTTAAATAACTCAGCTCAACTGCTATGTTTAATCTTCAAGTTTATTTTGCAAAAGGTAACATAGGTTACCTCAATAAATCTTTCCACATGAGTCAATATGCTTGCTTTGTTTTCCTAGGTCCCTTTCACCCTGGCCTTAATAAAGGGCATAAAAGATTCAGGTGGTCATCTTTCTGGCTCAAACCTGAGTAAGTTGACCCAAAATTTGAACGACCCTTCAGGACTGGGGGCATTCTGCATCTCTGTTGAACAGGAGAGAGGGAGAAGAGGGGATGATGAAGGAGACAGAGAACAGTTTTGGCAACGGTTTAAATCTCGGGTATGATTATGTGGCTTTTGGCTGACTTTATAAATGTAACTTTAGTTGTTGCAACGTTTTATTTATACTAATAGTTTACTGACATTTTCCATGTGTTTGATTAGGTGATGGATCCATATTTGGATGCCCTCATTGCCCATCTCGAGAGACGTTTCTGCGAGGTGGGAGTAGTGGCTGCATTTGGGATACTTGGTCCTCAAGCAGCTACACTCCCTGACGACACTGCAAAAACACATCTGAGGATACTGGCAGCTAAATTTTGTTCCTGTGTTGATTTTGGCACAGTCCTTGAGGAATGGGTCTCATTCAAGGAGCAAGTGGTCGCTGGTCCACTCAAGGTAACTTAAAAAATTATGACATTTTCACATGACATTTTCATGAACACTTTACTGGGTTACTGATATCATTTTGAACCTTTTCAGAACAAGACACAGCTGGCCATTCTGACAGAACTGTCCTCAAAGTATGAGGAGTTTGGGGTCCTGTACCCTACTATCAGCCTGCTGGCTTCTGTTGCCCTGACAGTCCCGGTCAGCAGTGTAAACTGTGAGAGGGACTTCTCCACCATGAACAGGGTAATAAATACTTTTCACCATTAGATTTGCTGCTTTAAGCTATCACTATTAGAAGATTTCAGCTATCACTTTTAAAGCCTAACAGTAAATGTATTTGCAGGTCAAGACAAACATCCGCAATAGGCTGCAAGGAGACCATCTTGCACACTGTATGCGGCTCTCGATTAATGGGCCAGACATTTCTGACTTTCCTTATCAAGAGGCTTTAGAAATGTTCTTCCAGAAGCCAAGAAAAATCCACTGCAGTGACAAGAACTGCACACTTTGTGGATTCTTGGCATAATCCTCTGGTTATGTTGAATGTACAGTAAAAAAAAAAAAAATGTTAAATATGCACCTTTGACCCTGAATAAGTTGTAATGTACTACATAGGTAACTAACCACTCTGGACCTTATTTATTTATTTATTTTATTATGTGGTGTTGTGTTTGTTTGCTTGTCCCAGTGTTATTGTGTCTACTGTCTTTGTGTTTGAAAATCTCAATCAATATACATTCAACCAAAAAAAAATAAAAAATACATTTTTAAAGAAGCATTTTTTTTTCAAGCTGTTATTTTTTAAGTGAAACTGCTTATCCTAACCCCTAACCCTGAAGTATAATTGTTGCATACTGTTACTGTAAGATGTTATATTGACTGCTGTCATTAAAAGAAACACATGAACATCATAATTAATTGAAGTGTTTGTGTCCGTGTTCGCCGCCGACACCCCCCCCCCCCCCCCAAGCTGTAAACCTAGGGGAAACACTGTACAGTCAGGAGAAACTGTGCACCTGCACCCCGCTATCAAGCGCAGCAGCACTTCGGTGCATGGACATCAAAAGGCACAAGGAGAAAAAGGTAATTATATGTAGTCGGAGTTTGAAATGTTCTGTCATATCACAGTTTGCTAGCTGGCTAGTTCACTCCTATGACAATAGCCAAGCCTACTGTATGAATAAATGAACGAACAATATTAAACTCGAAGTAGTGAATGTGAAACCAGGAATGTGGTGTACAAGTGTATGAAATGTACGCTGAAAATTGGCTTGCAATTTCTCCAAGCAAATACCAAAATATTTGCTGGCTAGTTCGCCCCATCACACTAGCCTAGCCTACTGTATGAAGGAATGGACGAACGAAAGAAAGGACGATATTAAACTCGAATGGGTAAATGTGGGAATAAGGTTAAACTGAAACCAGGAATGTGGTGTACAAGTGTATGAAATGTACGATGAAAATTGGCCAGCAATTTCTCCAAGCAAATACCAAAATCTTTTCTGGCTAGTTCACCCCTGGTGTACAAGTGTATGAAATGTACGGTGAATTTCGCTCAGCAAATACCAAAATATTCGTGGGATAACGAGAGGTAATATATATATAATGTTAAAGGCAGCTGGAGGGTTCGTTCACATCCAGAGGGGGGTCGATAAGGAGTTACGGTTAGTATTTTGCTCTTGTCAAACTGGACGTAATTAAGATATCTATTGTTTGTATGTTGTTCTACGACTGGGGTGTCTGCATTGTATTTATCTATGGTAGCATGACATAACGTGCAGTGTCTGTTTTCATGTAGTCTTAACCCTTTAAGCGCCAAAGTCGCAAAATTGCGACGAGCTGCGTTAATGGATTTAACTGCCTGTAGAGCCAAGCAGAGTGTCAAATTTGCTTTATACTCCCCTCCACTAGTTGGCAGACATCCCAAACTTATACATGGGCTCGGAATACGTCACACTGTTATGTAAAATTTTCGCGAAAAACCCATCCACGTTGTAGGAGAAAAAAACGGAGATAGTGTGCTGAATTGATTGATTGCTGAAGCGGTATTACTAGATTTACAGAGACAAAATAAATAAAAATGGCAGGTAAAAAGTTGACATGTAGTGATGTTATGAGTATCCTGTTCGCTGATTCTGAGGGGGAAAATCTTTCTTTTGAAGATGACAATCGGTCAACTAGCGAACTCGCTAGGCATGGTGCGTCTTTGCATGGCAATGGCGGTGCTGGGCAAAGCGAGGTCAAAAAACTTGCACACGATCCTTTGCCCAAAATAGTAAGTGGAAAGGCTACCCAAAGTGGTAGTATTTGGAGGGGTGCTGGGGGACATGTAGTAGTGAGAGTAGGGGGTGGGGGGTAACGCTGGGACCAGCGTGAATGTCAATGCTTTCTACCGTGCTAGGCACGGTGGTGCTTCACTGCGTGGCAATGGGGCGGCCGTGCAACGTACCGATGTTCAAACAAATCATTCCAACTCTTTGCCCAACACAAGGGGTAAACGGGGGCGCAGTGTCCGTAGAAGGGCTGGTGGGTGTGGGATACGCGGCAGGGGTCATCTAAATAGGGCGGAAAGTCGCGACAATGAGGCTTTGCTACATGGGAGTGGGGGTGGCCGGAGTGTCCGGAGAGGTGGGGGTGGCCGGAGTGTCCGGAGAGGTGGGGGTGTTCGAGGCAACGGGGAGGCTAAACAGGGCTGTACATGATGACGGTAATGGTGACTGGGAGTGTGTTCCGAATCGACCCCTTTGCACTAACCCCTGTAATACAGGGTCCTGTAGTACAGGGTCCTGACATCTACAGTGCACTCCCTGTCGCTGAAAAGTGCACTAAGCACCTGTCGGAAGTGACGGACGCAAATAGCAAAAAAACGCAGATCTTCTCGCGGTACCGGCGAATCTGAGGTGGGAATGTCATACTCATATCTGCTCACGACTCCCGCAAAAAAGCAGAATTGCCAAAATGAATGCACTGATTGCCCTCGTTTTGTCAATGGTCTTCCCTTACCTCCACTACAAGCTAAAACTGGTGCATCTCCAGAATCGTGGCAGGAGCCTGTGCCTCCTGTCCCAACTCGAGATGGTATGTACATTTTCATTGTGATTTTATCTTACCTTCACAGCATAGCTTCATGTAGTAGTTGCAAAATGTTCCTAGCTGCTAAAATTCTCAATTACCTTTGTCAGGAGTAGCCTTCTTCTTTGCAATCCGCATACACACCATATGGAAATAAAACATCTGCTGGAATTCACGCAGTAATAGGCCCACATATACTGTATACCTACTTTATACACATCTCATTGAGCAACCCTCTGTCCCTCCTCCTATGGTCTCGTTCCGGCGCAACCTCCGCAACCTCTCCCCCACTCACTTTTCCTCCCTGGTTTCCTCTACTCTTCCACCTTTATCCACCTTCTCCTCACTAGGTGTCAATGACGCCACAGAATCTCTCTGCTCCACTCTAAGCTCATGCTTGGACAGTTTGTGTCCACTTTCTACCAGACCTGCGCGAGCTACCCAGTCTCATTCATGGCTGAGTGATACCCTCCGAACGCAGCGCTCCAATCTCAGAGCGGCTGAGAGAAAGTGGCACAAATCTGCAGCACAGGACGATCTTGCAAGCTACCAGACACTGCTGGCCTCCTTCTCAACCAGCATCACTGCTGCTAAGAAAACTTTTTTCAATGACAAAATCAACAGTGCAACTGATGCTCGGAAACTATTTTCCACCTTCAAAACTCTGCTCTACCCTCCTCCTCCTCCCCCAGCTACTAACCTCACAGCCGATAACTTTGCTTCCTTCTTCACAGAGAAAGTGGCAGCCATTGGGAAACAATTCGACCAACTGTCTTCCCCCCCTAAGGGCGCTACCATCAATAACTCATCTTTTCCCTCCTTCACCCCCCTCACTGAGAGTGAGGTCTCCAAAATCCTAGCAGGTAGCCGTCCAACTACATGCCGCTGGACCCTATCCCATCCAACATCCTTCAAGCCATTTCCCCTGCCGTCCTACCGGCAATAACACAGGTGATTAATGCCTCTTTTAATTCTGCAACATTTCCTTCTTCATTCAAGGTGGCTTGGGTGACGCCGCTGCTCAAAAAGCCGTCTCTCGATCCCACTCAGGTGGAAAACTACCGACCGGTCTCACTTCTCACTCTCCTATCTAAAACACTTGAGAGGGCAGCCTCCAAACAGGTCACAGAGTTCCTGTCAACAAACAATCTCCTCGATCCAAACCAGTCTGGATTCAAAAGCGGTCACTCCTCCACAGCCCTGCTATCTGTGACAGAGGCTTTAAAAACAGCTAGAGCAGCAGCTCAATCCTCAGTTAGAGCAGCAGCTCAATCCTCAGTTATTGTCCTGCTTGACCTATCAGCTGCGTTTGATACAGTCAACCACCGCATTCTTCTGTCCATACTATCAAGTATGGGCATCTCAGGCAAGGCGCACTCCTGGTTTGAATCGTACCTCTCTGGGCGCTCATTCAAGGTGTCATGGCAAGGTCATCTATCTGTACCCCACCACCTCACCACTGGGGTGCCCCAGGGGTCTGTAATGGGACCACTTCTCTTTGCCATCTACACCACCTCGCTGGGCCCCATCATCCGCTCGCATGGTTTTTCCTACCACTGTTATGCCGATGATACTCAACTGGTTCTGTCCTTCCCTCCTGAGGACAACACTGTTTCGGCACGGATCTCAGACTGTCTTGCTGATATATCCACATGGATGAAAAACCACCACCTTCAGCTGAACCTGGCCAAAACAGAACTGATGGTCTTCCCAGCCAAACAGTTCATCCACCACAACATCAACATCAAGACTGACTCTTTATCTCTGGCTCCATCCAAAACAGCAAGAAACCTCGGGGTCATTATTGACGACCAACTAACCTTCACAGCCCACATTGCCTCTGTCGCGAGGTCATGCCGCTTTGCGCTTTACAACATCCGCAAAATCAGGCCGTACCTAACCCAGTATGCCACCCAGCTCCTGGTGCAAACCTTGGTGGGTTCCCGCCTCGACTACTGCAACGCCCTCCTAACGGGCCTGCCGGCATGCGTGGTAAAACCACTACAGATGATCCAGAACGCAGCGGCGCGCCTGGTGTTCAACCAACCAAAGAGGGCACATGTCACCCCGCTACTCACTGAGCTCCACTGGCTGCCAGTAGCTGCTCGCATCAAATTCAAGTCACTTATACTTGCCTACAAAGTGCTTACTGGGTCTGCTCCCACCTACCTAAATGTTCTTGTAAGGGCAAATGTCACACCCAGGACGCTGCGCTCATCCAGTGAGCCTCGTCTGGCACTGCCCCCAGTGCAAGCAAGGCAATCCAGACTATTCTCAGTTGTAGTTCCACGTTGGTGGAACGACCTGCCTAGCACGACCAGAGCAGGAGCGTCCCTCCCTACCTTTAAGAAACTCTTGAAGACCCAACTCTTCAAAGAGCACCTCTCTTCCTAAACTGGCACCTTGGCTCAACCTGCACTCAGTGGTGGAAGAAGTACTACAGTTTCTTACTTAAGTAAAAGTACAAGTAAACAGGCAAATGAAAGTAAAAGTAAAAGTAAAAGTACTACATCAACAATCCTACTTAAGTAAAAAGTAAAAAGTACTCACTTTTAAATTTACTTTTAAAGTAAAAGTAAAAGTACTCACGCAATGGTTTGTCTCAATGTCTAGGCTGTCCCATTTTGATAAAGAAATAGCGACTGGTAATAAATGCCTCTACAGATGTCACTACTAGTAATAATTATAAGCAACAACATTTGTTAATTAGAAAGGTTGGTGTACTTATTGGGCCTATTGTCTGTAATACTGTTCACACTCTATCTTACAATTCTGCAGATGACAAGTTATCTACCAGGGATTATTTGCAAAGTTAATACCATTAAGCCAAACCAATAAAAATATCTTTTAATCTTTTATTTAATTGTAAACGTGTAAAAAATGGAAATATGAAACATGAAAAACAAATGGAGTTGTTAAACTGGTCAATGCAGAGTTTTATGCTCTATTGATTGCAAAAAAAAAAAAAAAAAAAACATATTGAGTAACCCAAGACTAGGCATTGCATGCCAGGCAATAACCAGTCAATACAAAAGGCAAATCTTCACGTTAGCTTGACATTGCTAAACTACCAGCTTTATCTTACCACTACGTTAAATAAATAATCAAGGTACAATCGTGTTATTTTGATGCTATTGCTGTATGTCAACATGTATTTTTGCTAGATAACAGTATAAAATCATGTCAGTAACCGCATACGATATGCAAAAGTCATTAACTTAGCATAGCAAGAACTCCGCATAATTTGACCTGTTTCTCCAAATTTGAAGGCGATTTTTTTTAGGTAGACAAGAAACGCACTGAAACCTCCACGGGTTATTCTTGGGGCCTCTGAACTTGAACATGTCCTCAGATGAGGCTGACTCTGAATCCATGCTGAAAAGTTGTTTGTTAGTCAGGCTGTTTGTCGAATGTTTAAGCAAAACAGGCAAGGCTACCGTAGTGCTGCTGCTGCTGCCAAATACACACTCTGCTGTCATTGGAGCTGATAGAGCCACCTGATTGGCTGAAACGTCCTAAAGCAACGCAATCCATATTTTTGTGTAGGCAACATTTTGGCAAAACTGTGTTCATAAAATGTAACGAATAACGACACATATTGTAGAAATGTAGCGGAGTAAAAGTATAGATAATAGCTGCAAAATGTAACGAAGTAAAAATAAAAAGTATGCACTATTATTTTTACTTAAGTAAAGTACAGATACGTAAAAATGTAACGAAGTACAGTAACGAAGTAAAAATACTTCGTTACATTCCACCACTGCCTGCACTTAAGCAGCAACATGCCCGCACTTCTTTTTTTTATTCTTTCTATGTCGTTTTATAAGCAATATTTATTGTTACACCAGGTTTTTTAATGCTCTTAGCTTGATTGTTCTCCCTTGTACGTCGCTTTGGACAAAAGCGTCTGCTAAATGTAAATGTAAATGTAGTAAAGTTTACCCTGATACAGGAATCAATGAGCTATCGAACACACAGATATATTAATTACTGTTACAAACATGCATCAAATCTAATATAAATCAGATAAGGCAATAGATGACTACAAAACCTTAATGACATCACATTTTTATTGATAAAATGACTACATTAATATTTGAATCTTCTCTTCCCCCCCAGTGGAAGATGCTGCCTGTTACTTCAACAGGAAGCTCTTCCACTCTATCCAGCTGCAGGCGATCTGTGATGACCGCTGCAGGTTCATCGATGTGTTTGTGGGCTACCCTGGTTCAGTGCATGATGCCAGGGTACTGAGAAACAGCCCCTTTTTCTACCAGCGGTTTCTACCAGAACCGGCACCAGCACCAGAACCGGCACCAGCAAGAGACGTCTCTGGGGCGGAAGAAAGGCAGAGGATAGCCATTCAGTGCTACGCTCCAGGTCACGATTACCTGTGACCTGTGACCATTCAAACCAAAGGCTCTTTTAAGAGCCACCCATCTTGATCATTAAAAAGCATTTTCCAAAATAAATGGGGGGGGGGGGGGGGAAGGGTTATAGTATAAACACACACATATTTACATATTTAGTAAACACTAAGTAGACATGTACATAAATTGGAAGTGACCAGTCATTTTCTTTTTTACTTTTATTAAAATTATTTGGCGGACTTTTCTAATAGCGAGATGAGGCGCTCCTCTCGGGCAGCTGCCTCCTTCCTCTCCTCTCCTCTCTCTCTCTCTCTCCGCTCCTCTCTGGCGGCTGCCTCCTTCCTCTCCTCTCCTCTCTCCGCTCCTCTCTGGCAGCCGCCTCCTTCCTCTCCTCTCCTCTCTCCCTCTCTCTCCGGCCGTCGCCGCCACTTGATCCTCCTCCTTCTCTGCCCGCCTCCTTGCCTCTCTGAGCTCTTCCCTCTCCAGGGTCTCCCTGTACCGCCTCTCCTCTCTAGAGGCGGCCTCCCTGGCCCCAGCGGCCCTGGCCTCCTCCGCTCTCTTGTCCCTCACCTCAAGCTCCTGCAACACGTCGGCAATCCTCCTGTCATTTGCCTTGATGTGCTCAGCAATCTCCACAGTGTCTACCCTCCGTCTTTTCGGGGTTGACACTGTGGAGGAAGCTCCACTTCTGGCCTCAGGGAGAGTTGCGACCACAGGGGGGGGGGGGGGGGGGGGGGGGGGACCCTGTCACTTCCCGGCTGGATGAGGCAAATAGGACTGGTGGGTTGATTGATGGTCTGCCCCCCATTGCCTCATCCATAAGGGCATACCACTTCCAAGAAGCAGCAGTGACCCCACCCCCCTCTGTGCTCACACCTGAGCGGGTTTTTTTTAAGCTCCTGCAGATGAAAAGACAGCCAAAGTGGAGTTGCACATCATTGCGCCTTCAACTGGTCTGGTAATTGAAGGCTGACCATTGATTACCTTACATTACTTAACATACACAATATATATATATATATGTATATATACACATAACATAACATAGTATATTGCATGCATGTACACATACATGTACACTGCATGTAAACACTCACTAGCCATGCCATCTCTACATTGTGCAAGTGAGTTGTTCCACAGGGCTACACTAAGCTTACTCTGTATTTGCTGGAGAGGTTCTCCCACCTCTTCTTCAAGAGTTTGGGGTTTAGGCCCCCAAGCCCACGATCCTTGATGAAGACCCTAGTGAAAATAAATGCTGCCTTAACATCTCGCCTCAAATCCCTGACACAATAATAACCACACTGATCATTGCAAGGTAAGCAACTAAGGAAACCATTTACAGTAAACCCCTATTAGCTACCATATGAGTATTTTTTATTTTACTTACTCAAATCCCTTCTCTGCAGAGTTCCTCTTTCCCGTGAAAACAAAACACACAAAGACGATTGAAAGCTACAATTATTTTCTAGATAGACAAGCTTAAATAAGTATCGTAACAGTATTAATTATTGGAAGGCATGTGTTAACGGGCAGACGTAGCTAGGTATGCAAACTGTCGGTATCGTTAACTCCACAAAAGTACACATTTTAAACCGTTATTTAAACTGAGCATATCCATTGTTAATCCACTATTACATGTTGGCATTTGATTGATTAACAGAACAGCCCTTGTTTAACACTGCTCGATGACTGACATAGCTATCAGTCGTCGTACTGGTCCATTTAGCGATTGCTAGCGACCGCCTGGAGCCTGCCCCCGCACCTCAAACGAAGTCCCCCGATAAAGGTGCGCCTTCGTGTGGGGAGAGAGGCTGGTGGAATAGCCACATAGCCTAGCATAGCTTAGCATAACTGCCATGCTTACCCAATGGTTTCTAATGGTACCTAACTAGGTATGCTAACAGTCGGTAATAATCGTCAACTCCACCAAAACATTCTCATATCACTTGCATTAATCTGAGAATGGCATGTTAGTATTACATTTAATATCAGTACAGCGTTTAATTACCGCTAATACTTACATTTACGGTTTTCTGCCACCGCCTCTGTTGTAGCCACCTCATGTACCTCGTCCACCATTGTTTTCGATATAAAATGAAAAGCTAGCTTTGGCTCCTCCTGTTCCGATGATGGCCGTTTGGGGCGAGTAGTGACCATCAGATCACACTACATATTTCGACCGTTTTCAGGGGATGATACGGGCATTTTCAGTGCTCTGCATTCTGCTGATTTTGTCAGTGTGGCCCCCTAACCCCTGAAAGTCGGGGCTCGAAGGGCTCAAGGGGTCGATTCGGAACACACTCTGGGTGTTCTTGAGAGATGAGGAAGTGTTTCAGGAATGGATAAAACCCTTTGATGAGCCAACTGGCTATCGTGGTGAAAAAGAGATTCAAAATGATTCACATCCTTTCGACTTTCTGTCCCTTTTTCTCACTGATAATTTCTGGAGTCACATTACAATGGAGACTAATAGGTATGCTCATCAGTATCTGATCTCTCAACAGCTAAAACCAAGCTCACGGTTTCATGGTTGGTACAATGTCACTGTCCCGGAAATGAAAGCCTTCCTGTCACTGCATTTGTGCATGGGGCTTGTTGATAAGTCTGAGATAGAGGATTAATGGGCAGAATTTTGGCCATGCTATACTCCTGGATTTGGAAAAATTATGTCTAGGAACAGATTTGAAATTATCCTGTCTTTCCTCCATTTCTCAAACAACGAGGAGTATGTTGAGAGGGGCCAGCCAGGCTATGACAGACTGTTCAAAGTGCGTCCAATAATTGACCTCATTGTTCCACTTTTCTCAGCTGTCTATGGTCCACACAAAGAGCTGTCATTGGATGAGATGACCATAGCTTTCAAGGGAAAGTCCACATTCAAGCTCAACAAACCGGACAAATATGGTTACAAGGCTTTTGTTTTGAGCGATGCCAAATCAGGGTACGTTCTGGAGTGGTCAATGTACATTGGACAGAGTAGCAATGCTGATGTCACTGCCTTAGGTGCCACCCATGTTTTAGTCCGTGAGCTCATGGCCAAATACACTGGGAAAGGGCATGAGGTGTATATGGACAGCTACTATACATCACCAGCTGTAGCCAATGAGTTAGCAAATGCTGATACTGGTTTGTGTGGGACAGTCAGTAGCAGCAGGCGAGCCATGCCAAAGGCCCTGACAAAAACAGAGCTGCCCTTGCACAAAGGAGATGACCCGGTGTACATGAAGCATGGCAAAATGTTGGCGTGTGCATGGCATGACACAAAACGTCTCACCATGTTGTCAACTCTTCATGCAAACTCCTGTGTCCGAAAAAGAATCAGATCCAAACATAGCCTACTGCCTGTGGGTTTAGGGAAATAAACAGACCTGTATGCGTGGATAGGTACAATCCATTCATGTGGGGAGTAGACACTGCTGACCAGAGGATGAAAACCTACCTCTTTCCACATCGAGCCAAGAAATGGTACAACCGCATTTTCAATGCCATTCTCAGCATAAGCATGGTAAATGCCCACATTATTTACAGCAACTCTACTGCTGGTCCACACAAGCCACTGAAGGTATTTGTGCAGGACATTATCACTGCTTTACTGGAGGGCTTCTCCAAGAAAGAAAACAAAACAAGGGGAAGGCCTTCAGCAGAGGGGGGAGAAATGCCATTGAGGCTTACAGAACGGCACTTTCTTCGTGATACTGATGATCGCCCAGACTGTGTGGTTTGCTCTGATCGTACCCGCCCTAAAGGCCGCCATCAGACCAAATACAGGTGCAGTCAGTGTGAGGTTGGTCTGTGTGCAGTCCCATGTAATGAGAGGTTCCACACTCTGAAAAACTACAAGCAGTGCCATCTGGATAGATAAGCGCACATACAGGCCTCTGTAGTCAAATTACCTGCTATATGTTCACATGTCTCTACTACAATATGGCACAGCAGTAGTTACAATTACAAATTCAATTCTTAGTTTTCTTTATACTATTTTCCTGTCCATTTGTTATGTGTTTAGCATCTCAAAGGGACAGGGAAAAATCTGTTTAAACAATTTCAACATCCATTCAAAATATCCATCTTGAAAGTTGGCCGCTGCTATCTGGTATGCAAATAAGTTTAGTAAATTATTCACCACATACACTTAGGATGATTCTCAATATTGTGCTTACTGTCTGTGTGCTGTGCCTTGCAATGATAGGTTCCACACCCTAAACAACTACAAATTGTAATCTGGATAGATGGGCAGAGATAAGGCCTCTGCTGCTAAAAAACGCCTACTGTTTATATGACTTTTGTGGTATAATAGTGGTCATAATTTGCAACTGTTGGCTTTCAATTCACTGTTTGCTTGTCCATTTGATATGTGGATAACATAACAGATGAATGGAGGGGTGGATATGATGTAAAAAGTTCAACAATATAATTTATTTCCTGAGAATTACCAAATTCCAATATGGCCGCCACCATATGACGTCATAATATGCCAATTTGATAGGAAAATGTACTACCTACATAAACTTCAGGTCATTCCCGATATGTTTCCCATTTACACTTTGTCTCTATCTCTAACCATTTAGAAGCCATAGCCTTTTGAAATTTAGATGTCAAAATCAAGTATTTAAAAAAAAAAAAAAAACGGCGCCTAAAGGGTTAAGAGTTGCATTCTTATTTCAGAGCTAGGTCACAGCAGCATGACCATTTCAACAAGGACGTAATATTACTTCCCAATCCATCATGGGGAATAGTGTGCAAACAAGGTCCAAAATTACGGCTACACAAACATTGGCACATCCTCAGTGCCTTTGAATTCCAGAAAGCCTGGGACCAGCAGACTGTTGTGCAACACATCAGAGATGGTTTAGGTGAGCACATTCCAGAGGATGTCAGGTAATTTTTCTTTCTTACTTTGTAATTCAAATTAAAATCATCTTTATTTATAGAAAGATTTAAAGAACACAGGTTTACAAAGTGCAATCATGATTATTACAAACATAATACAATTGCATTTGTTATCAAATGTACATGACTCGGTCACATACCTCGTAGGAGCAAGAAACCAAGAAGACACACACACACACACACTCACTAACACCATCGTACAACAAACTACATAGCCTAAAAGCATGTTTCGTTGTTGTAATATCCCCATCTTCTTTGTAGCCTCCAGTTTCTAATGGCTTGTGGCAATAAGCTGGTGTCCCCTAAACTCCAGGAGGGCCAGGAGCTGAATGGAATGCTAATCCATAAGATTTTTAGAACCAAAGGCCTGTATGTTAGACCATCAAGGACCCTTTTGGTAATTTTGCGTTCTTTCTTTTATTTGTTTTTAATACATTTCACTAAATAGGACTGTATATTTCGAAAATGAAACGTAAACTGTTTATTACTTGTAGTAGTATACCATATATATTCAATTAAAGCAAAGGTTTGAGAGCAATCAAACCAGAGAGAAGAGCAAACAAAGGTTTCTTGTTTTAATCGGTCAAACAATAACTTTTTTACAATATGGTTATTTAATTTCAAAGTTGTAATTTTTGCTTTTGATGTATAATTTTGGTCTTTCTTTTTCTGTTTAAGACTGACTCAGATGAAGAAAGTGAATGTTTCCACATGACTACTGGATCAACATTAAGCAGTTGTGCAACTTCTCAGGACAAGGATGATCCACAAATCCACACTGGCAGACCTACCAGGGGTGCTACTAGTGTTCGAGCAAGGATATAAGGATGACCCCTGTACTAGCAGTCAGGTTGGAGATGGCAACCTTGGCACTAGCAGTGGTGATGAACATGGCTTTGGCATCATCCACGCCACCAGGAGTGTTGATAGAAGGCGTACAGCAATGCAAGGAAGTGCAACCCTGGCACTGGTGGTCATGATGGAGGCTGCCTTGCAAGAAGTGATGACTCTTCAGATGATGAGGAGTTAAACCAGGCTATAATTGCCAGTATAGAGAGTCAAATGTGAGTAGCACAAACACAGAATGTGTCAACTATTGAGGATGATGCGATCAGATAGTTGATATGAACTATTTCAATTTAAGATTAGTTTGACATATCTAATAATTTGTTTTTGATGTTTTCTTTATAGTGCAGAAAAGGTCTCAGTTCAAGAGATACTGCTGGAACTCTCAGGAATTCTTGAGACTGCTGATGGAGACCCTGGCCAGGTCACCCACGTTTAAGGGAAATGAACACAGCAAGAACTTGGCTCTTGACAGTGCTGGTAATTTATTTCCTCTCACCAACTGCATTTTCTCTTCTGGTTGATGGTTCAGCAAAACCAGTGCTAGAAGACATAGCTGACATGGAACTTTTTGAAAAATTCAAAAAGGTCAGTTGGTAGTCCAAATGTTATCTTGCATTAGAATTAGGTTACATTACAATATTCTCTTGCCGTTTTCCATTTTGAGAGGGAGTACCAATGCAGCCCAGTCTGCTCATTGCTCAATGCTCACTTCCTATAGGTTGTCAGCAAAGTGTATTTTCCTTATTGTTTATCACATTGTAGCTATGTGGAAGAAAACAAGTTAGGGCACCCTTGTTAATTATGCAGACGTCCAGTGTCTGGGGTCTAAGTAGCCTCCATAACAAACCATCCTGATGCCTCTTGTGATCCGGATACCCAGTTCCAGCTGTCATCAGAAACAGGAAATGCCTCCGAAAAAGTCAGCGAAAGAGCTCGTTACTGATGAAGAATACGTGACTGTCAATGTCCTAACAGAAATGTTAGAACAACAGAAAGTGTTCTTTAAAGACATGATAGATCTCCAGGAAAATAATTTTAAAACGTTTCTACAAATATTCATGGAGACAACAAACAAGCGAGTCGACGACCTCGTAAAGGACTTCACGGAATATAAACAGAGCCTGGACTACACACAAACTCAGGTGGATATGCAGAAAAAGACCAGCGACGAGATTGCAATAATGTGCAGAGATACGCGCAGAGACATTAACACAGTATGCGAATCTGCACTATCACTGGATGGTAAAACTGACTATCTCGAGGGGCAATCCAAAAGGAACAACATCATCATTGACGGCATTCCGGAGTCGCAACGTGAAAGCTGGGAGGAAACCGAGAAGAAGGTCCGCCGGACTCTAGCTGAAAAGTTGGAAATGGACGAGGGACGGATCGAGGTGGAGCGAGCCCACCGGACGGGGGATCCGACAACAGCAGGAGACCGACACAGACCGATCGTCGTCAAGTTTTTAAGATGGAAGGACAAGGTGGCCGTTATGGCAAGAGCAAACAAGCTAAGAGGCACGAACATCTACCTTAACGAGGACTACTCTGAAGCTGTAAGGCTGAAACGAAAGGAACTCATCCCAATCATGAAGGCTGAAAGATCAAAGGGAAACATTGCCTACATCCGCTATAATAGACTCATTGTTCACCCTCCCTCCCAAAGGACTGTCGGAGGGGAAAGATCAGCCAAGAATACGGGTTCGTAACTTCGGGCAGGCACGCACACACACTGTGGGTACTGAATATTTATCTTCCTTTACCATGTTTATGCCAACTCTTCCCAAGAAAGGGCTTAAAATAGCTCATGTAAAGTTCAGGACATAGATAACCTGTTAACGACTGACAAAATTCATATTCTAGCCATCTCTGAAACTCATCTAGATAAAACATTTGATGATTCTACAGTGGAGATACAAGGATACAGCATTTATAGAAAGGACAGGGACATATATGGAGGGGGAGTTGCAATGTACATTCAAAGCCACATCCCTGTTAAGCTCAGAAATGATCTAATGTCATTTGATGTTGAAATGCTATGGCTACAGGTTCATTTACCCCACCTAAAACCTATATTACTGGGATGCTGTTATAGGCCACCAAGCTCCAGCAGTCAGTATCTTGATAATCTGTGTGAAATATTTGATAGAGCGTGCGATGAAAATAGAGAAATCTATGTCCTGGGAGACCTAAACATAAATTTTCTTGCATCAAGCTGTCCTCTGAAAAAGAAAATTCTTAGTATGACCAGTGCCTGCAATCTGGTTCAGGTTATTAACCAACCAACCAGGGTGTTCACTAACAAGACAGGAACTGTATCATCTACATGCATTGATCACATTTACACCAATGCTGCTGAACTCTGCTCAAAAGCCATATCTGTCACCATTGGTTTCAGTGATCATAATTTAGTGGGCATATCTAGGAAGGCTAAAGTTCCAAAGGCTGGGCCAAAAATTGTATACAAAAGATCGCACAGGGGTTTCTGTCTTGACTCGTATGTGGATGATGTCAGAAAGATTTGTTGGTCTGATGTCAGTAAACAGAGAGACCCAGATACTGCGCTTAGTGTTTTCACTGAACTGTTAGTTCCAGTTATGGATAAACACGCACCTGTCAGAAGGCTAACTGTTAGAGCTGTTAGGGCTCCCTGGGTCGATGATGAATTAAAAGAATGCATGGCTCAGAGAGGTGATGCAAAAGGAGTGGCAAAAAGGTCAGGCTGCACATCTGACTGGCAAGTATATTGTAAACTGAGAAACTATGTCACTAAATTGAACAAAAAGAAGAAGAAATTATTTTATGAATCCAGGATTAATGACATAAAACATGATGGAAAGAAACTCTGGAGCACCCTAAATGACATCATGGGCAGAAAGAGCAACCCGACTCCATCTTTCATTGAGGTGGAAGGGACTTTTTTAACTAAACCTGTAGATATTGCCAATTATTTTAACGATTATTTTACTAACAAAGTGTGTAAACTCAGGCAGGAAATGCCAACACCACACTGTGAGCCACTGTATTCATGTATACAAGACAAAATAATGAATGACAAGAAGTGCTCTTTCAAATTTTGTAAAGTGACTATAGAAGAGGTTGAAAAACTGCTATTGTCTATCAATAATGAGAAACCACCTGGTATTGATAACCTGGATGGGAAGCTACTGAGGGTGGTAGCGAACCATATTGCCACTCCAATATGCAACATCTTTAATCTGAGTCTTGACAGTAATATGTGCCCTCAAATCTGGAAAGAGGCTAAAGTAATCCCACTACCGAAAAACACTCGTGCTGCCTTTACTGGCTCAAACAGTCGACCAATCAGCTTATTACCTGTTATGAGCAAACTGTTGGAAAAAATTGTGTTTGATCAGATACAATGCTACTTCTCAATGAACAACTTGACAAGCATTTACCAGCATGCTTACAGGGAGGGACACTCAACCTCCACAGCGCTCACGCAAATGACAGATGATTGGCTAAAATATATTGATCAACAGAATATTGTAGGAGCAGTGCTACTGGATTTTAGTGCCGCCTTTGATGTTATTGATCATAACTTGCTATTAAAAAAACTCAAGTGCTATGGCTTTACTCCATCTGCCGTAGCATGGATTGAAAGTTACCTAACCAATAGGAAACAAAAGGTTTTCTTTAATGGAAGCCTGTCAAACCCAAGACATGTACAATGTGGAATTCCTCAGGGATCCTCATTAGGACCATTGCTTTTCTCAATTTTTACAAATGATCTCCCACTTGTTTGTAAAAAAGCCTGTATGTCTATGTATGCAGATGATTCAACATTATATATGTCTGCACCAACAGTTAAAGAAATCACCTCAGCCCTCAACAAAGAATTGCAGATGGTATTCAAATGGGTCTCTGATAACAAACTGGTCCTTAACATTTCCAAAACTAAGAGCATTGTATTTGGGACAAAGCACTCACTTAGCTCTAAACCTCAGCTGAACCTGGTACTGAACAATGTTGCTGTTGAGCAAGTACAGGAAACAAAGCTTCTGGGGGTAACTTTAGACTCTAAACTATCATGGTCAAAACATATAGATTTACTGGTGCAAAAGATGGGTAGAAATATATCTGTGGTTAGAAGATGCTCTTCTTTTTTAACACCTCATCTGATCAAACAGGTTCTGCAGACCCTGGTATTGTCTCAACTTGATTATTGCTCGGTAGTCTGGTCAGGTACCACAAAAACAAATCTAGGGAAGCTTCAACGGGTACAAAACAGAGCAGCTAGGCTTGCCCTTAAGTGCACACCAAGAGCAAACGTGAAAAACATGCATGACCTACTCTTCTGGCTGAAAGCTGATGAGAGGCTAAAAGCATCACTTATTTCTTTCATTAAAAATATTAACACATTAAAAACCCCTGACTGTTTATTTAGGCAGCTCACACTCAGCTCTAATGTACACACATACCCCACCAGACATGCCACCAGTGGTAACTACACAATTCCAACAATAAAAACAAACTCAAAACAACGTACAGTATTAATCAGGGCTATGGTAGAATGGAACTCCCTTCCAGATCACATAAAAAAAAAACAGAACAAAGCTGGATTCAAAAAGCAGATGAAGCAACACCTCATGGCTGTTAGTATGTATTACTAATTTTTATTTATCTACTCACTTATCCTTTTTTTCCTATTTGTCATCTGTTGTTTTTGTGTGTGATGGCTAGGTTATTTAGTTGTTGTTTTTTTCCTTTCTTTTATCTGGTGTTTGTATGTTGATTTCTTCTTTGTTATGTGTCTTTTTCCCTTTCCTTTATCTGTTGTTTGTATGTTGATGTCTTCTTTGTTATATGCTTTTCCTTTTTTTTATCTGTTGTTTGGTATGTTGTTTTCTTGTGTGGACCCCAGGAAGAGTAGCTGGTGTCTTTGGCATCAGCTAATGGGGATCCGAATAAAATCAAAATCAAATCTGAAAGGACAACCCTTGAGGACCTTGAAATGACAAAGGCACCTCTCCTTGACTACTTGGCCTATGCAGGATGTCTGAGGCCTATGCGGTCTATAAGAGACAGGGATTTGCTGGTACATGACATTGTCATGTTCCAGGTCATCCACAGGGTTCAAGGTCCATTTCAAAGGTATTCAGAGGTGTTGGTTGTTTGCAGTCAGATTCATCAGAATAGCAATCAGAATTTCACCCATAGACCAACAAAATCTATATATTTTTTGAATGCACTAATAGAATTAGGAACCCTAATCAAATTTAGCAAAATTCCAATGTTTTTTGTACAGATTCTGTGAAGGACTGAAAACTCTTGGGGTTCTGGAGAAAATCCGAAGGCATCCAGACAGCTTTCGCCCCCTGTTCTGCTATGAGCCAAGCACACTGACTGCTGACCAGATGGATGATGTTTTTAGCATTTGGCTGTCTCCAGTAGGGAGCAACAAGAGAGCTGCTGAGGAGATAGTTGTTACATTCTGGACAGACTATCTACAGGATGCAGAGGGTAATTGACAGTTTAGTTTACAAGTAAACCTATGTGTTAATTTATATTTTAGTGTTTTTTTTTTTTTTTTTTTTTTACAAAAATAACAAAAACATTAGAGCATAAGCTTTCTTGGTTGAAATGTCATCAAGTAGCACCTTGAGATTGTTAAAAGATGAAAGGTGTTTTATAAATATATTGCTATAAGAGTTACAGTTTTTTTCAAGTACAATACTCTTATTTGACAATTTATTAAGTATTAAATGAGTTGTTGTTTCATATACATGTTAATTGGACCAACTACTACTTACAATGTTTTTCTGTTCTTATAGAGCATGGGTCGGGAACCTATGGCTCGCGAGCCACCACTGGCTCTTTTGCTGACGGCCGGGGCTCTCGGACGAAATGGGTTGGAGAAAAAAAATCAAGTGTAATCAAGGGATCAGCCTAGGCCTAGTAGAAGGCTTAAATAACAGTCAATACTAGTTATATTAAAATGACAAGGCTTCGTGGCAAATACGTAGCCCTATCCTAGTTATTTAATTTAACTTTCCACCTCACTTGACTCCGTAACCATAGCCTACAAAATATTGTTACATTCACGGCTGGTTGCCATGCCAATATCTAACAAAATCACAGATTTCCCTACATTTCCGTCAACGAGAAAACTTCCATTGTTAAAGTTGATAGGCTAAAGAAAATTATCGAAAAGGAAAAAAACGTATTGTGCATCCCTGGTGTTTCTATCGGCGATTTCGAAATAGAGGTTGCCAACCTGACCTCGTCTGACATCTGGGTGGGCAAGTTCAAATCACTGAACGATCAGCTGGAAGGAATCGCACGTCAGCGAGCACAGCTTGCGAGCGAACTCAAGTGGACTGACATGGGAAAGCTTCCATCTCAAGACGAACTGCTTCTAAAAATTGGAATGAACTGCCCATTACATATCGCACATTGCAATATGTTAGTACTGCTGTGTTACCCAGGTTCGGTTCAACTTATGCATGCGAGAAATCTTTCTCTCATATGAAAAATATAAAGACGAAGCTGCGCTCGCGTTTAAACGATGAAAGCCTCAATGCTTGCATGAAGCTTCACCTTACTGAATATGAGCCAGCCTACAAGGCCATCAGCAAGTCTATGCAGCACCAGAAGTCGCATTAATCTCTGGTAGGCCTAATGTTCAATTTCGAGTGTTGTGTTGTCAATGTTGTTAACTTCATGTTGTTGTTACGCCGTAACGTTGTTAACTTGTCATTTCCCATTGCCATTTACATGTCAAGTTACTAGTACAATAACTTTTAAAACTAGTAGAAGATGTATTTAAAAAACTCTGTTGGATAAAAGTAACTGTTAGTTAAATATCCAAACTTTTTCTTGTAACTGTCTTTTTGTGGCTCTTCTGAGATAAAAAAAATAAATATATATGGTAAAAGTGGCTCTCCAGGCAAAAAAGGTTCCCGACCCCTGTTATAGAGGAAGAAGGGCCATCAAAACTACAAAAAATATTGGCCTCTGCCACTGGAGCATCGGTGCTTCCATGTTCCCGGTGGCCAACCAGTGGGGTCGTAGGGGGGGAAGGGGACTGAGTTACCAGGGCCCCATGTGGGGGAGGGCCCTTGAGGAGTGTGGAATTTTATTTTTCCTTTAAATATTAATGTAATTTAAAGGTCACAATTTTCTTGCTAACTAATATAATTTTAATGTTTTGGTAAATACATTGGTTGAATGATGGATTGAATTGTGTGTCCTAGTCTACATATAATGTCTGGAGACCCTCACCCCCCCCCCCCCCCCCGGCCCACGCACAAAATGGTTTAGTCCGCCTTCAGTGGGCTTTTTTTTTTTTTTTACCTATAGGCGCATTTGACGAAAGTTCACGTTCATTTGGCTGAAGCAACGGTGCGCATTGAAGATGTCCAAGAACGTTAAATCCGGGTTTCAGAAAAGAAAAGAAAGGCAGGCAAGAGAGAGAAAAACAGACGACGGAAAGCAACTACTAACAGACTTCTTTCCTAAGAAAGGTGAGCCCAAATGTGAAAGCAAACACCCTACATTAAATGAACTCATGATGTGGTAATAAAACGAATCAATACCACCGCGATTGTCATTGCTAAAAACGGCATAACACAAAATTAGAAATAACATGCCCTATCTGTAATCTGAGGTAAACTCTCTTGTTTGCATAGCCTACCACAGTTGCAGAGTGTGTTGCACGCACATCCAATCCAGGTGCAGGGTAAAAATGAAAGAATACCCACACTGTTGCTGCTGACACCTGACGAACACCTGACGAAGACCAACAGTGGTTGAAACGTTGTGCCAATAAAATACACGGGAGCTGCACAACAGTGCGGGTATTCTTTCATTTTTATGCATAGCCTACCACACCATTGCAATAGTAGGTCTATACTAATTAGAACATTTGGCTGAATTAATATTTATTATTGGGCCATAACATAATTAGGCTAATAGCCTTATTTAGTAGGGCTAGTCTAGGCTCAATAGGTTCATAAGGTTAGGCTGTCAAATTAGTTGGCTAGCAAAGTTAACTTGTGAAACATGGCACTCAGTTTCAGAAGCAGCTGGTGATGCAGACCCCTCATCCTCTGACACTGTGGTCTTGAGCCAAGTTGAGCAAGTTGAATTTTAGCTATTTATACTGTAGGCTTAATGTGTTTAGCAACACAGGCTGTTCCATCCAAAGGTGACTTTTTTTGTTGCAATCAGGGTGTGAAGGGGATTTTAAGCAATATAATAAAAAGTGTTCCAGGAAAACATCCCATACTCTACCTTTAAACATGTTTAGTCACACAAATTAGGCTACATTGGAATTGCCTGTTACAGTAATATCTATCATATGCTTCATGCTTGTACAGGGTTCTGTCCAGGAAGATGGAGAAAATGAGGATGACACAAGTGAAGGAAGTGATTGCAAAGAAGATTCTGAGAAAAGTGAAAGTGATGAAGAGAGGTCAGAAAGTAGTCAGCGCCAGGGAGTGTATGCCAGAAGATCCAGCACTATGGACAGAGAAATTAACTAATGAAGAGAGAGACACAGACTGGCAAGCAACATAAAAACAAATAAAATTACAGCAAAAGACAAGGAAGGGAAGCCATTTCCTAACTACCTTCAATTAGCAAAGTTTCACCGTCAGGGGGGAGGGGGCGTGTCACTTTTTGGGGGGCGGGGGCAGAATCTGGTGCTACGCCCCTGTGGCCAACACATGTGTCAACTGTATCAAGCTGCCACTGCATGTGTCATATCAGCAGTTTAAGGAGAAGTTCGACTTCGCACTAGGAAACTCATATGGATTTGGCAGGGCATAAACCTATGCTCTGTCTATGAAAAAGGAATAAAATACAACTGTTCTTCCCCTCACACTGATATTGCCCTCGGCAGTTACGTTTTCCATTATTCCATTAGTATATTGAGCCATCTCCCCCTCTGTCTCTTATCCGTCTGTGTCTTATGTATCTGTCTGTTTCTCCCTCTGCCTGTCTGTCTCCGCTTGTCTCTAAGGGTGGCTTTACACGACAACGCTCCCGGGTGAAAACGACAAAATATTTTATCAGATGTGCCTTTCGTTTAGACGGCGACAGCGTTTTTGGGGCTTGAAAACGCAAAGAAATGAACCCACCCTCCAGAGTGGAAATCTTAAAAACGCTCCACCGTCACGTTCCCGTCTAAAGGGTTGAAAACGCAAAAGTGTGCTCTGAGCTGCTCACGCTGGCTATCCTTGCCTACGCGTTGACGTCATACCCATGTGCAGTACATCCAAACACCAACAAACGTCAGATTCAACATTATTTTAATGGCCACACATACAGGAAATTAACATGTCGGATTGCTGCCATGCTTTGCTTTTCCGAATTTCGATTTCGCGCTAAGGAGAGAAGTAGAAGGACGTTTCAACGCATGCGCGCGCTCTTGGTGTTGTTGTATGACAGTGCTTCACAGTACCACCTAGCCACCTGGCATGCATACTACATCAAGTTTCACACATTTTTGCGTCCCCGTGTGCATGCAGATTTCCACCCAAAGTCGCTCGTCTAAACGCGAAATAAAAAGTGGGAACGCAACGCCACTTTTGCGGTTTGTGTTCAGATCGTTGTCGTGTAAAGCTAGCCTAAGTCTGTCTTTTGGAAAAAATCCGTCAACAAATGTTTATGTTCATTTGTTTTAATAAAACAATGTTAAAACTGTAACATAACTGTCTTGTATTTCACAGAAAACTGCAGAGGTGAAGTAAACAAAACAATGTTCAACAAAATCTTACATAACTCCCATGTTTTTCATAGAAAAAATGCAGAAAATAAGGAAACACATCTATTCCATTGTTCCCATCATTTTCAAGTGGATAATAATGTCTAACAGGGGTGCTGCAAATGTGTCACCTTTCGGCGAAATTCGCCGTTTTTGATCCAAAATAGGTCACTTGTGTCATTCGTGTAGATCTGCAATAAAAATATTTTGGGGAGGGGGTACTCTTAAGTAATCTGCGAACGCAAGCTGTCATTCTGGTGTAGGCATTTTCAAAAAACGTTGGTTTTGAGCGACCTTTTTAATATGGCATTTACAGTAATGTGACGTTGGTACGCTGCAATAATGTAATGTTAGGCTGTAACGTAGGCTATCATGCTAATGTCAGGCAGTTGTCTGACTAGGGTTGCCACCTGTGTCTGACAAAAAACCTGGACATATTGATGACACGACATACCACGGCCCACCCATGGACGGATTATGAAACCATGGGCCCCTGGGCCTGGCCTTGTAAAGGGCCCCCCACTCTTCGCGCCCGAAAAAAAAAAACATTCTTGTGCAAAACCTTACATTGAATTGACAAAAAAAAAATGTGTTCAACAGCACAATAACTTAATTCACCTGTACCTCAACAGGATATACAGTGCACATATACATGTGCTAACACAGCGCAGGTACACTTAATAGTTAATTACAGTGACTTCATGCAGAGGCGCTGGCTTAGGGGCCCCCTGAGCTCATGGGGGCCCTGGCCCAGTATGCTTGTTCGTCCAATCCATCCCTGGGCCCACCAATATTATAAACATAAGGCAATCTCATGAGTGGAAAAAGCTTACCTAGTTCCTTAGATACTGGTGTGTGCATTGCTTGTGCTTGCCTTCTCTACCTCTCAGCTAAACACATGAGGGATGACATTAGAGTTGCCTTTATCATACTTTGGCATCACATAGCCTATAACGCTTAATGCATCTGTCATATAGGCCTTCTTGATGTAATAATTTTCTTACCTGGTCTTCCATTCATACTGTGTGTTTCCCTTTGCTGCAGCTATCAGTGACACTTGACAGGTAGCTGTAACCATGTCGCACACCATGATAAGTAGGCCTAGCTGTTAATTCGGCAACAGTTCACTGCAAAAAATGAAAATCTGTACTAGTGTAATTTACTTGAATTCAGTGTATTTATCTAATCACACCATTTTAAGGACTTATTTACTTGTTAAGACTGAAAATACTTAAGATAATTTGACTCGTTTCAAAAAAATTCATATTGAGTTGACTTGCTTAGATAATAAAAGTAATTTTAAGCAGATTTATCTTAAATTGTTGAGGAGAGAGCCTTTAGACATGTTGACAACTCACCTCAAGGATATTTTTACTTGTTTTAAGACTCACATCAACTTGTTTTAAGAATGGATCACAACTTATTAAGATAATGTAAGAATTGATTGTATGAATCAATTCAAAGAGTCCAAACACCTCTAAAAGACTGCTCAACATTTACTCTGGGAAAATGCAGCGTTCCAACATGGAAAACCTTTACCCACAATATGATTGGTTAAGAATAATTAATACTCATTTATAAAATGAATGCAAAACTTTTATTTAAACACTATCTCAAACATTTGAATACAAAATCACAATCGTTAAGTCATACTTTCTCGAAACATACATCTTGTCATGGCATGGTACAGAGTAATATGCAGTATAATCAGGTAATTTCTCCAAATCTATGAACTCTGTTGCCAGAGCAGCATTTGGGACAGTAATTTGATAAGACAGTAAATCTCTGTTAAACTCCAAGGTATCATAGATTTGATATTCACAACAAAATAAGGATGAATCTACAACAAAAATATTATTTATCAGTCCAAAAATAGGCAGCCCATCTTTTGAATCAGTGATGATGAGTGTCTTTTTACATATATATTTGTTACCATTGAGGGAAATCCACTTACAAACACAGATGTGCTGGAAACGGTCAACATTTAAAAAAATCTCTAAGCTTAGAACTCACATATTCCAAATTTGACACTTCCGATACAGGACCCAATTCTTTCTCATGTGCAAAATTTTCATTTGTGTGATAATGGGTACTTTCTACAATTTGACTGTGCTCTACAAGAGATTTGCAAACGTTTTTGTAGTTTAATTTTGAAGACCACTTAAAAAAAAAAAAAAAAAAACGATGCTTAGACTCAAATCACATACACATATGCCTTGTTAAGGGACCCAGAGCCTCAATTTGTGAAGGGAAATGCAACATATAATGCTGCTTTGGTGTTACATTGTTGTCCGGATAAAGCTCCTTGAACTTTTTAAGATGCTGCTCTATCATTGCTCTAAGTTTTTGTAAGGTTTCCCTAAATAAAAGAGGAGCAAAAAGGATCCGAGTTATTTCAGCTAGTTCTATGATGAACATGACATGAATATTATCCTTGATACTGTTTAAAATAAATGGCAATAATTTCAAAAGTATTAACATCTGCCCAGAAGACTGCCTAAGTTTGTTGTCATTAGATGCCATTGTACTGACACTGATTGGGCTTGGTTTGTCTTTTACATCACTGGGTGAATATGTGAAACCTTTTATACCTGAATTAATACAATCCAGGTCAATATCTCCTGACAAAATTAGGTGCTTCAATGTACATTTCATTTCCAAGGGTACAACACCCTCAAGCATAACGTGCATTATATCTTCAGGATTTTGCTGAATAAGGTCATAGGCTGGAAAATCTGTAAGTTTACTCCTCCTGTTTATACCATAGGTAGTCTTGAGAGCATTTTTAAGAAGGTCTGTTCTTGCCCTGTTCTGCATGGTCTCAATATCACACTCACAATGCCTACACTTGCTGAATGCAAACCCAACTCCAGACTTAAACCCAGCCATGTCATGCTGGGCAAGGGTATCTCCACATACAGATATTACTGCACCATATAACGTTTCACCATTCCCAATTTTGACACCATTGTAGAGTTCCCTTAAATCCTTTTCTATACGTTCCAAAATAACATCAACACCAACCGCTGTAATGTCCTTCTCTTTAGCGATAGCAAGTAGTCGTATAGCAGCCAGTTTTGACCTAAACTTGGGGTCTATGTTTCCCAGTGTATAATAAAACATAAGTAACTTGTTCACAGAGGTATGCGCTCCAAGAGGGTTACATATTGTACTCTGATGAGATAGAACTATCAACTGTAAAGCATTGGTCTTCATTGAAAATAATGGATGAGTTTTGAAAAGGCTACCATCCACAATGTCATAGAGAAATCCATCTTTGTTGCAATTATCTGGAGGAGTACTAACCATACTGGTTCAGCCCGAGCATCACTGGTAGATACTAGCATTACAAGACGGATATTTCGAACGAGTTTCTTAATGGGGCAATAAAAGTTAGTGCACTCTCTGTGTGTTCAAATAACACATAATAAATACATTAATGTAGGTAAAGGAGTCAAAAACTTTGCACACACTGAGTATGTCAGCTTGTGTTGCCCTTTTAAATAACTTTGTTAAGTTGAAATCCATGTCAACTGATGCTAGTGCCTACATGATTAGCAGCGATTTTCATACTTTAAACCATCCATCGCGGCTTGCACTTAGGTGCGGGTGGAAAAGAAAGTCGCAAGTAATTCACCCTTCGCTAAGCCCCGCCCACCTTAACTACTGTTGCTACGCCTGACAAGCTTTCGTACCTGGCATATCAATCTCAATGATAAGTGCCGTTATCTGACGTCCTCAGAGAGATAATAACTAATTTCTGGAGTTCAGGGGAGATCTCTGAAAGAACGAGGCAAAAGGGGCTTCAGTATGCTTTTGAGGGATACATACATGATATCTGCGCGAAGTCAGACAATGGGAAAATACATATTGAAACCTCCGGCAACCCCCCTGATGCTCCCACGTAGGAACTGACACAGGGAGAGCAGCAATCGGATTGGGGAAGTCGTGTGTCGGCCGTCATTTAACAAAATGCTAAAATATATTGAACAGTATGTCAAAGCGAGCCTGCATCTTGTCTCTTACCATTTTATTTTACGTTAAAATGTACGCATTCTAAACAAAGAACCGTAATCATTTGCATGCAATACTGAGATGAGTTAACTATCCGCTAGCTTGATAACATTAGCTTGTCCTCATGTTGGACACTTAACAAAGTGCCAAAATACATTCAACAGTATGTCAAACGCGAACAGTAGATATGTATCTTATAGTCTCATTTTACGTTAAAATATGTGCATTGTGCAAAGGACCGTAATTATATGCAAGCAATACTGAGATGAGTTAGCTCGCTTGCTAACATTAGCTTGTTGTAAGCAAATGTAAGTGTTCTTTGTAAACATTCAGCTGCGATTGGGGCCTCCCACACCTCTTTATCCACTCACGGCATTTCTCATATTGAGTTTTGGGAATGGAAAACCCTCCAAACTCTTTGGGTATCGGCTGTCGGTTTTGCACAACCCATAGGCACAGTGCTTCGGAATCTTCACTTTGCCAAAAGTTTGTCAGGTCCTCCGCGCTTAGTTACCCGTTGCTAAACTACGATTGGCCTGGGGCGGTTTTTGGGCGTGGCTTAGCGAAGGGTCAATTGACACATCTCACAGTAATTGAGCTGCATCACAATGAATGCCAACATGTTGGACTTGCCTTCAATAGCAATGCTTACCTTTTCCATATGTGCATGATTGTGGACTTGGTCCTGGTTAGACGTTCCCGCTATCTCACCATCTTCTTGCAATAAGACGCCCTCGTAGCGACTTGCATCCTCCTCGCTAGTAGAGATCGGCTCTTCAATTTGGTTGCTGGTGGGTGTAGTACATTTAAAAACATAGGGGTGGCTTTTATAAAGCTATTCAGACCTTGGAATCGCCCCGTTTCTATCTACTCTGTGTAATTTCTCCATCGTTCTTTTGGACTGCGAGAGAGATGTACAAGTGGATCAACCGCTAACAGGTTTGTCTTGTCCGAACATTTTTAGAAGAAATTAATATAATTATGAGTAAGATATTATTCTCTACGTTCTTAAGAACAAGTTAAAGGTTTAAAATCAACGACCGTTTCCAAGTTGTTGGTGGCCTATGTCTGCTTAAAAATATAGCTAAGCAGCTAACTCTATCGTTGGCTAAGGCTAACTATTTTGTGCCATTTCTGGTCCCTAGAAAGCACACATGGTTCATATGTAGTAAAACGAATTATATTTAACTATAGAATGAATATAAATAAGTACTACTGCCATACAAACATGTCCTGCTTTAACTAAACATCAGATTGATTGTTCTGAATTGGATTGATGAATTATCCTAAATGAGAGTAATGTTTGGTCAATTCTAGCCAAGGTAACATAAAATGAATTATTTCAACAGAAACATGAATGCCTTGGACGATGTGGCCGTCGGGATTTTATCAGGTAAGAAAGAAGACGATGCTTATTATTTAGTCATTTGTGCTTAATCCTTTGTCCTGTGGTTTTAAGCAAAGATTATAGAGCGCCACGCAGTCATAAGTAAGGGATAACGGTCGACATTGTGTACAGTTCTGCCGAGTTAGTTGCCCCGCTAAGTCCATAAACCCTGTTGAACCGTTATCACCCGTTTACAACATCCAGAAAGAATTTCCTTTATATTAAGGAAACAAATGATACATTCTTGATTGCCCTGTGCTGCCATTGGATCAAGTAGTGCATCTGCGCCCAGCATCTATGCATTTTATCACTGATATATTGATCTCAATTCTGCTCAAATTGGTTCTAGCTTATTCCTGTTTTTTTACATAGCGGCCAATGTAAATGAAGAGGCTCTTAAGTCACTGTCGAAGGAAGATCTGCGGGACCTTTTCCCAGGGCCCGAACATTTTCTCAGAAGAAAATCTATTTGGGAGGTGGTCCACCCTGTGGTAAGACAAACTCTTACTGTGTGTGTATATATGAGATTTTCCAGTTTGGTTATCAGTAAGGTCATTTTACTATTTTCGTGGATACAGGAGCAGGCCGCACCTGCTTTGTCTGGCCAATCCAGTTCCATGGGAGAGGAAACCGGTCCAGATAAAACATTTACACTACCAAGCATCAAATACATCATTTACACGGATAGTGAATTGGAGCATTGTAGAAAGCACTATTTCGAATTGAAAAGAGTTGGTAGAGGAGGAGAGTGTGAGCTCTCCAAAAAGCTGTCCTGTAAACTTGTAAGAAATACCATCACAAACATACTGTCGATAGTCAGATCCTCAGACATACAAGACTTCATCAGATACCCAACCAAAGAACACCTGCAGACCATGGCACGTCGGCTTGTGTCGTACTATCCAATGTTGGCCGACAAGCTCGACATTGCTCGTCCATGGGTATGCATTTTTACAGCAATATTAGACAGAGTTGATGTCGCTGTCTTTGGTTTGTTTTATTAATTCCTCTTTGATTCTTATGCTCATGGCTATCCAATTTATGTTTTTAGTTTGAACTCTTCAAGCGATTACACAAAAGATTGCAGAACATCAGGACCCCAAAGAAACCCCAAGGGCCTAAACCAAAAAGGGGGAAAAAGAGACGCCTTAATTTTGAAGACAGCGATGGAGATGATTTTGACTCCAGCTCTTCCACCGTTATTATGTCGCCAAGTTCCAGCAGCCACATCAGCAGCTCCCTAGAAAGGGAAGGGGTTCACCAACACATAAGCAGCACACCAATGAAGCAGGCGGATGTTGGTAAATATATTTTTGTCTGCTGAACATTTTATAATCATGAATGAAATTGCCTTGGTTTGTCTGGTAACTTGAACACGATTCTGATGGTCTTTTGTTAAAGCATGTTCATCCGACGCAGATTTCACTTCATGCTTAACGAGAATCTTAACTGAGCATAGGTAACATGTAGCAGAAAGTGGATCGCCTGGTGTGGTTTTAGCCACTTGGAGAAATTTCCTTTTTTCATCCAATCATTATTAAAACAAGTGTTACCTTAAATTTTCTTTTTTAACTGGCCTGTCAGTTCCAGTAGTGCCATCCTCGTCCTCAGTCTCCCCTCCCATGTCAACATTGTTTCTATTCAGCACAACCTACAGTAACGTGCAGTAAGAGATTCAACCTCTTTCACACGCCCTCCGATAGCAAGCATCAGTTGAATTAATGCGCAAGTGAGATTGGCTATGCAACGTCACACACCTAGTGGCCGTGCAGTCTGCGCAGGAGAGAGAGATTGAGCATAATGAGATACAACGCATGTTTTGAGTGTATGGACCCGCAGGAAAAAATATTTTATGATCAGGAATGTTCATGTTGACAAAGCAAAGCCCATGAAAATCCGGGACATTCTGTGTCCCGGGAGAATTTTGAAATTTTCCGGGACAGGCTACAAAAAAGAAGGACAATCCCGGTAAAACCGGGACAGGTGGCAACCCTATATCTGACAGACGCCTCGCAAATCACATCAACCTTTTTTGCTGGTTACAATAACGGTGTTAACGGATAGTAGAGTGTCTATTTATCTGTAACTTTTGAAAAATCTAAATCTGCACTGTTGCTGTGCTCACAATTTCGAAATAATGGGCTTTCGGAACATTGCCATGGAACCAGTCACATAGACATTGACATATACGGAACCAAACTTAAACTAGCGTTGAATGAATAATAATATCAAGAAAACAAATCTATTTCAATTTTTTACTCACCAAATGAACCTGTAAAGTACTCCAGCGAGTGTTTCGTCGTGTCGGTCCTATCCTGAAGCATTCAAAGAGGAGAAAGAAACCGTTGGGCTAGCTTGCATAGCTAGACGCTAGGCTATGATACTTAACATCAGGCACAAGTCACTTAGAAATCGAAATACACGGAACAAAACTTAAACTAGCGTTGAATGAATAATAAAATCAAGAAAACAAATCGATTTCAAACTTTTACTCACCAAATGAACCTGTAAACTACTCCAATTGTTTCGTCGTGGCGTGTCCTATCCTGAAGCATTCAAAGAAGAGAAAGAAAACGTTGGGCTACCTTGCATAGCTAGACGCTAGGCTATGATACTTAACATCAGGCACAAGTCACATAGACATTGACATATACGGAACAAAACTTAAACTTGCGTTGAATGAATAATAAAATCAAGAAAACAAATCGATTTCAAACTTTTACCCACCAAATGAACCTGTAAAGGACACCAGCGAGTGTTTCGTCGTGTCGTGTTCTATCCTGAAGCATTCAAAATGGAGACTGCGTGTCGTGTCCATTGGCGTCTAAAGCGAGTATACCAGAGAGGCTTGTGCGCATGCCCAAGTTTTGGACTAGTGTTTTGTGAGTGACCTGGATTTAAAATGATTTAGTTGGTTTGCATTTTCGCGCCCACGTTACTACCAACTCAAATAAAGCGAGTGTTCTCAACAGATTGGTCAAAACTAAGTCAACCCCATTTACTATTTCTAATTTATTTGAATGTTAGGATTTACAGTGTAGGAGGCTCAGGCGTGACTTGGCTATCCGGCTGTACAGGCCTCTTCCTCTCCATCTCCTGGAGCAGGGCACGGATCGTACCCCACACCTCAGCCCTGTCAGGTTTGCTCAGACACTTGAGGTCCTTGAACCTTGAAAAGAAATTAAAGGCAACTTTAACACAAGAACAGGTGCAGCTATAACAAAATTGTGACAATACCTCTATCTTTACAGTGCTAATTTCAAAAATACAAAGTAAAGAAGCAAGCAACCTAACAATACAAACACACTGAGAGAAAAACAATTCTGAGAATGAGGATGCATATAAGAAAGAATGAAGCATGACCTTGGGTCAAGTGTGGTTGCAACTCTCAGCCATGTGATGTTAATCTTCTCTTTATGACCCTCCATGTCTGCTGTAAAGGTTCCCTTGAACTTGATCATGTAAGCTGGGTCGTCCTCACTGACCTCCATCACTCGCGACAGATGGCACAACGCTGGCAGCACCACTGAGCAAGACACAAACTTCTCTTCTCCTAGAAGTTCAGACATATACCTGCAATAATATAGGGAAGAACTTTAGTGGGGAACAGGCCTACTGTATGTCGAACTAGAGCAACGCTGAATAAACGTTACATACACAGTGACTAAAATATATTACGTCTGCGAGTGAATCTATAGCATTACTCTACAACACAGACCTATATTCATTATTAAACAAATAGATATACACACGACACGGATACACAATAAATTACCTGCAAGGCTCCAGCACAGCCTCGAGCTTCTTCAGTTTCTCCAGCTCATGAGCTGTTGGCATGGCGACGTTGGTTGTGTGCAGAGCCAGTGCATCTCTCAGAGGTTCAGCATACCGCTGAACACGCTTGATCATTTCCAGGGTACTATTCCATCTAGTTGACACTTCCTGTGCGAGTGCCTCTTTCTTTTGATGCGACTTGTTGCTGCTCGAGCTCCGCTTGGTTTGCTGGGCTATGCTTAAAATGACCCACAACTCTTCTGCATTTTGCCAATGCACTGTCAAATGTTGGTTAGAAAAACCGTGACGGCTCGGTGCACACTGTGTGCGATGCACGGCATGTGCTCAAAGGGGAGCTGCCTGGCCGCTGCAATCATGTTACGAGCACTATCCATTGTCAGTGAGACAACTTTGTGTTCGATGTCCCACTCTCCAGCTACTTTCATAAAGTGCTCTGCAACAGCGTTAGCGAACTGCCTCTCTTCTGTCTTCATAACGGTCAAAGCATATGACTCAAGTTTCCACTGTGGATCAAAGAAATGGGATGTGACCCCGAGGTAGTTGTGATTACTGAGGGACGTCCAGTGAGCGCGAATTCTTTCGTCTTCTCCAATGCCTGCTGTACCTTAGCCTTCTCGTCTTCGTGCAACTTCTTGACGTGGCTTGTAACGGTGGCTCTCTAAGGCAATTCGTAGGTCCAGTCGTTGAAAGCAATGCGTATAATATCAGCTAGACCCTCGTCCTCCACAACGTTAATAGGCCTACACGCAGTAGCCACCCATTTGGCTATGGCTGCAATAAGTTTGTTTTTAGTTGTGTTGTCCATTTGTTTCTGTTTGAAAGTCATCCATTTTTGTCTGACTATGACAAGGGGGCGTAGAGTTCGCATCAGCTGCGTGCTTGGCCATCTAGTGGTATTTCAAACTGGATGTTCTACGATGATAGCTCAACTCACAATTACAATAGACATATACCACTTTGGTCTTGTCAAATGAACCATCTGGCAACTTTTTGAAAGTAAACTTTCCATTCATAAGCTTTGTATTATCCATTAGTTTGCAAGGCCAAAAAGAGCGTTAATCTCGCGATAAAAAAATGACCAGCGTTAAAATGGGTTTGCGTTAACGCCGTTAATTAGTAACGCGCTACTCTAATTTGACCACTTTTTTCAGTAACGAGTAATCTAACGCGTTAATATTTCCAAACCAGTAATCAGATTAAAGTTACTTGTCAAAGTCACTGTGCGTTACTATTTTGTCATATATAGTAAAATATATATTTGATTTCTTATCGCGTCTCTGGGAGTGAAGTAATGTAGTCTATGCAACAATTAAGTCACGTTTTCAGAATGAGGGTCACGTCACTCGCTACAGTGACTGAAATACCTTCGTCAACATGCACACACATCCCTTGAACTAGCATCTATCTTGCTACGTTACTGTACAGTTATCTAGATTGTCTCCATCCTAGTTAGCTAGATAGATACCTCTCCACAGCCTCTCGCCAGAGACGGAATAAAAAGTAAGAATAAATCATATTTGTAGGTTATTAGCTAGCCTCAACTATTATATACAGATCCTACCCAGTGGTGAAATAACATGACTAGTTTACAAGGTTGTGCTGGTTGCATTTAATAAAGAGTTAATGGTGGTTTCTCATTTTTTGACAAGAGGTTTGAGAAGCTTCTGTTAAGGAGGTACAACCACTGGTTTACTCGCCCCACTCCACTGTTTCACTCATGACATGCGATTACAACGGAATATTAGGCCAAAGTTACAAATGTAGACATGATATTAGCCTACATGTGGTGTAATGCACTCCTTTTGTTTTGTAAAACCACTCTTTGCCTCTCTAATGCGGTGAAAAACAGGTTCAATGTTCATTAAACATGTTGAAAAGAATGTTATAGTTACATTTATAAACAATGTTTATCATAAATAGTAAGTTTTGCCATTACAGTGTTGGCAGGTCAAGAAAGACGTTCTTTATTTTATTTTAGGAAAAACAAGTATTCAGGTTAAGTGAAGTCAAGAAGGACTGCCTTTATTTAATTTGTTATATAGGCCTATATATATATATTTTAAAAAGTCAAGAAAGACTGTCTTTATTTTATTTTTATAAAAACATTTATGTTTTCAGGAAATAGTTTTAAGTTCAATTTAAAATGACAGGTGATACATTGTACATTGTTTTGGTGGTCATTACTGTTAAAAATGCACTTCTTATAAAGTGAGTGTTGGCAAAACCGGTTGTCATTTTTATGTTGAGGCGGTGGGGGCGTTGTCGACAGCTGCTGAATGTAACTAATAAAGTAACTTGTAATCTAACTTAGTTACTTTTGAAATCAAGTAATCTGTAAAGTAACTAAATTACTTTTTAAAGGAGTAATCAGTAATCTGATTACTTTTTCAAAGTAACTGTGGCAACTATGCTTATAATGCTAACTGTTAAATAATGAACATTTTGTAACACTTGCAAGTTATTTTCATCTATGGATTAATTAATCAACTACTAATAACAGAAGCTCAAGGTTGGAGGAACCTAACTAAACAAGCTTTTTAGATTAGATTAGATTCAACTTTATTGTCATTATACAGAGTACAAGTACTGAGATAACGAAATGCAGTTTAGCATCTAACCAGTAAGTGCAAATAGCAATAAAAGTGCAGAGTATGTGCAAATGTAGGGTGGACTAAGTGAATAAATATGATATGTACAGTAAGAGTTAGAATATGACACAGAATTGTAATATAAACAGAAATTGAATAGCAGCAATTGAGCTAAGAGTGAGGTATGATAAGTATATAAAGTGCAGGTGAAAGTAAACTGATGGTAACAAGTGAAATCAAGAGAATGAGGTAGTAAAGTACAATCAATACAGGTAATACAGTGAAGTGGATACAGTTATAAAAAGACATTAAGGTGCAAATGTTCAGTGGCTGGAGGAGGGTGTGTGGCAGTCAAGCCAGGTATAGGGGGGGAGGAATGAGGTGTAGTGCAAATGATCAGTGGCTGGAGGAGGGTGTGTGGTAGTCAAGCCAGGGTGGGGGGAGGGGTGAAGTTAAGTATAGTGCAAATGTACAATGGCTAGAGGAGGGTGAGTGGCAGTCAGCCACGGTGGGGGGGGGGGGGGGGGGGGAAGTAGGTATAGTGCAAGAGTTCAGTTGTTGGAGGGGGGGGGGGGGGGGGGACAGTTACAGGGGGAGGTGTGAGAAGGGGTGGGGGGGCTACCCCCGTGGAGCAGAGTTCAGCAGGGTGACAGCCGCAGGGATGAAGCTGTTCTTGAACCTGCTGGTACGGGAACGGAGGACCCTGTAGCGCCTCCCAGAAGGGAGGAGGGCAAACAGACTGTTGTTGGGGTGTGAGCTGTCCTTGATGATGCTGCGTGCCCTCCGCAGACATCTCTTGCTCTGGACAGCCTCAATTGTGGGGAGAGTGAAACCAGTGATGCGTTGGGCAGTTTTCACCACCCTCTGCAGTCTTTTGCGGTCGGCAACAGAGCAGCTGCTGTACCATGTTGAGATGCAGTTTGTGAGAATGCTCTCAATGGTACAGCGGTAGAAATTCTCCAGAATCTGAGGAGACAGGTGGACCTTCTTTAGTCTCCTCAGAAAAAAGAGACGCTGGTGTGCCTTCTTTATAATGGATGAGGTGTTAAGGGTCCAAGAAAGGTCATCGGAGATATGGACACCCAGGAACTTGAAGCTGGCAACACGCTCAACCTCCATCCCATTGATATGGATGGGGGTGTGTGTGCCAACTTTCTTCCTGAAGTCCACAATGAGTTCTTTGGTCTTTGTGGTATTGAGAGCCAAGTTGTTGTCGGCGCACCACACCGCCAGGTGCTGGACCTCTTCTCTGTAGGCCGACTCATCGTTGTCACTGATGAGGCCAATCACCGTTGTGTCGTCTGCAAACTTGACAATGGTGTTTGAACCATGTACAGGAGTGCAGTCGTAGGTGAAGAGGGAGTAGAGAAGAGGACTAAGCACGCAGCCCTGTGGCACGCCTGTGTTGAGGATGAGGGTTGAGGAGGTGTGGTTCTCTAACCGAACAGACTGGGGTCTGTTGGTCAGAAAGTCCAGTATCCAATTACAGAGAGAAGTGTTGATACCCAGGTGATTGAGTTTAGTGATCAGTTTGGATGGAATGACAGTGTTGAAGGCTGAACTGAAGTCAATAAACAGCATCCTCACATAGCTGTTGTTACTGTCCAGGTGAGAAAGGGCGGAGTGTAATGCTGTGGAGATGGCATCCTCAGTACTCCTGTTCTTGCGGTATGCAAATTGAAAAGGGTCCAGTGTGGGTGGTAAGCAGCTTTTGAGGTGAGCCAGGACCATCCTCTCGAAGCACTTCATGATGGTGGGGGTCAGTGCAACGGGGCGGAAGTCGTTAAGGCTCACTGCAGCGGAGTGTTTCGGCACCGGCACGATGGAGGTGGTTTTAAAGCACGCAGGGACAATAGCTTGGGCCAGTGACAGGTTGAAGATGTCAGTCAAGACCTCAGCTAGCTGCCCAGCACAGGCACTGAGCACCCGTCCAGGGATGCCATCAGGGCCGGCGGCCTTGCGTGCATTGATCCTGCTCAGTGCAGCACACACGTCGGTGGAGGAGAGTGTAAGGGGTTGGTGGTCAGAAGTGAGCACAGCCTTGATGGCAGCCTCCTGGTTGTCCCTGTCGAAGCGTGCATAGAAGCTGTTCAGTTCGTCAGGGAAAGAGGCCGCACTGTTATGGGGGGTGGTGCTGGTGGGTTTGTAGTCAGTTATGGCCTGGATGCCTTGCCACATGCGTCGGGGGTCGGAGTTGTTCTTGAAGTGCTCCTCAATCCTAAGCTTGTGGCAGTGCTTGGCCTGCTTGATGCCCCTCTTCAGGTCAGCCCTGGATGAACTGTAGGCCTGAGCATCACCTGATCTGAAAGCGGTGTCTCGTGCCTTCAGTAGTAGGCGGACCTCTTTGTTCATCCAAGGCTTCTGGTTGGGGAAGGTAGTGATGCGTTTAAGTGTGGTGACACTGTCGATGTTGGCGTTGATGAAGTCCAGAACGGATGAGGCATAGGAGTCAATGTCCGTGTGGGAGTCCAGTGTGGCTTGAGTGGCAAACACACTCCAGTCCGTGTGTTCGAACCGGAGCTGTAGTGCAGAGTCTGCTCCCTCTGGCCACACTTTAACTGTCCTCACTGTGGGTTTCACACGTTTGATGAGTGGTGTGTATTTGGGTAGAAGGAACAAAGAGAGGTGGTCAGACTGACCTAGGTGGGGGAGGGGGGTTGCCTTGTAGGCATCAGCCATGTTTGTATACACTTTGTCCAAAGTCTTGTCTCCTCTTGTGGGACAGGAAACATTTTGATGAAATTTGGGGAGTACAGTCTTCAGGTTGGAGTGGTTAAAGTCACCCGCAACAATAAAGGCTGCCTCTGGGTGTAAAGTCTGTTGCTTGCTAATGGCAGAATGCAGTTCTTTCATTGCCAGCTTAGCATTAGCGTCTGGGGGGATATAGGCTGCAGTCACAACAGTAGATGTGAACTCTCTGGGCAGATAGAACGGTCTGCACCTAACCATGAGATACTCAAGGTTAGCAGAACAGTGACTCTCGATGATAGCAGTGGCCGTACACCAAGCTTTGTTAACATAGATGCATAGCCCACCGCCTCTGGTCTTACCGGAGTCCTCTGTTGTTCTATCTGCTCGGAGGATGTAGCGCCCTGTTAGCTCGATGGCGCTATCAGGAACGCCGCTGTTGAGCCATGTTTCCGTGAAAATCATGACGTTGCAGTCCATAGTCCATTTATGAGTGGTGATCCGCAGCCGCAGTTCATCCATCTTATTCGCCAGAGACCGAACATTGGCGAGGAAAATGCTGGGTAGAGAAAGCCGGTGAGGAGTTAGCTTAAGCCTAGCTCGTAGCCTAGCTCGTAGCCCTCCTCGCGTACCCCGCTTTTGTTTACGGTCTCGACGCCGCCTGTGAGCCCTTCCGGTCGGCGTAGCCGGATTGATTTGCCTTTCCTGGAGACGACGCATATGTCATTGGACTGAAAAAGCATGCTGTGTTTCATAAAATGTTTATTTTGATTTATGTATTTTTATGTTGTGTGTGTGTATGTTGTATGTCTGTGCCAAGACCAGTCACAGGAACAGAAAGAAAGCCTAGACCCTGAGCACCAAGAAAGTGGAAGTGTGAAAGTTTGATTTATGTGGCTAAATTAGCCAGTAGCAGCTTGACGACATTTTATATTCAAGCCTTCTAAGTATTAGGTAATAGCTTATAAACATTAGAAATTGTTTAATTATTTGCATTAATTTAATATTTGTTTGATTCATTTAATGTATTTAAACATTAAAAGCATTTTATTTTCGGTTAATTTGCCTTATAATGCTTACTGTGAAATAATGAGCATTTTGTAACACTTGCAAGATCTTTTTAATCTATGGATTCATTAATCAACTACTAATAACAGAGAACTCAAGGTTGGAGGAACCAAACCAATCAAGCTTGCAGTGTTGTTTCCTATCCAGCAGATGGCGTGTATGTCATTGGACTGAAAAGGCATGCTGTATATCATGAAATGTTTTTTTATTTTTTATTTATGTTGCATGTAAATCTTAATCAGCATCATGTGCCAGCCTTTTGAAAGCATCCTGGGTAATATCATTCAAAACAGACCCCTGATATTAGGCAGGGTCTTGTCATTGTGCTGTAGAAATAAATGATTCATTAAAACAGTGTTGTAGGAATGTGTTTGGTTTGCTGTTCGCTTTTTTATATATATATATATTCATTATACACAGCCTCAAAGGGTTACTGTGGAACTTGGACATGTAATGAATTGAATGCAAAATTCACATTAATGCTAAATAGCGTAAAAACTACTGGAAGAGTAAAACAGCTTTCCCGCCAAAGCCTGCAGTCTAAGTTGCTTTACCTGTAAAGGCAAGTGTGTAATCTCAGCCTGCAAGGCAGTCAAGGAAGGATAGGGCGACTTCTTTACGTCACCAAATCTATGTGTTATGCTAATTGAAACCAGAATCATTTCAGGAGTCACATGTCATGACTTTGAACTACTGTCGTCACGACTTGGGTCATTGGCAACCCCTATTGGCCTAAATACACTGTTTCGGACCTGTTGAATTGTTTTCCTACGGTCTTCTGTGACACACCTGATTTGTATTCATTGTTATCACTCAATTAACCTTGTAAACCAGGGCATAAATACCCGGTAATTTGCTATTCACGTCATCTCGACGTTTGTTTTGACATACTTGTCCTGTGACACTCTCATGTGTGCAACGCAAGCACTAGTTCAACACAAAGAAGCAGCAGCTCGCCAGCAGGTGGAGGCCGATCGCTAGCAGGCAGAGCTGGCTTCTCAGCGGGAGAGTATGGCCCGTCACAGGCACTGCTTACTTCCCAGCAGGACAGCATGACTCGCCAGCAGGAGGATCTTGCCCGCCAACAGGCAGATATGGCTTGCCAGCGTGAGGCAACATTCCTCTGCAGACCCCCAGGTTTAGCACCACTATGATGGCGGCAAGGGAGGTTGTCGAGGCTTCCTTACACAATGTGACTTGATCTTTGAGCTCTAGACCGAGCTATTTCCTCTGACCGATTGCGAAGCTTACATAATTACTCTTCTCACTGGCAAGGCCTTGAAATGGGCTACTGCAGTCTGGGCGAAGCAGGGCTCAATATGCTCTTCCTTCAGGGATTGCCAGGAACAGATGTTACTGGTCTTTGACCAATCCACGACCGGGCCAGACACTGCCAAGCTGCCAATGACCATTCCGCAGGACAAACGTTCGGTTTCGGACTACGCCATAGGGTTCCGCACTCTCACAGAGGAGAGTGGATGGAACGAGAAGTCCCTGGTAACTGCCTTCCAACACGGGTTTGCGGACGCCCTGAAGGATGGTTTGGCTTCAATCGGGTGCCTCTACTGAGTTAAAACCTCTGATTGCACACGCCGTGCGGTTGGACAAGATGAGAGAGCGCCGTGAGTACCAGGGGGTCTCTTAGCTACTACCGGCAGGCTCTTGGAGGTCCAAGTCCAGTGAAGATCCCAAGCCTATGCAGTTGGGAGGGACCCGACTGTCAGCCAGAGAAAAGGAACGGCGGATGTGTTAAGGTCTTTGTTTGTACTGCGGCGAAGCTGGTCACCACCGATCTTCATGCCCAGGGCTCTCGGTAGAAGGGGTCGTCCGTCCATTCAGGGGAGGGTTGTGACGGGCGCAACCCTTTCTTCCCAGTCTCCTGACCAAGCGGTGTATCTCCCCATCTCCATTCCCTGGGGGGAGAATGAACATTCATGCCGGGCTCTGATAGACTTTGGGGCAGCAGGGAACTTCATTGACCGGGGTCTTGCACAGAGGCTCAAAATCCCTTTGGTTCCCCTCGAGACGCCGCTTCCTGTCACCGCCCTTGATGGGTGAGCACTGGGCGATGGTAACCTGACTCGAGTCACATCACGGGTGAGGCTGCAATTGGGAGACCATTTTTAGGAGATCTCCCTAAACCTGATCTGTTCTCCGGAGGTCTTGAGGTTCCCATGGCTCAACCCCCACAATCCCCATCTTGACTGGGTGACGGGCCGCATCCTCGAGTGGGGTCCTACCTGCCGCGCCACCTGCCTCTTCAGTGATTCTCCTCGTTGTCTTCCGGAGCCTCCTGATCCTGCTGAACTGTCTCTTGTGCCGGCGGAGTACCTGGATCTGCAGGAGGTGTTCAGCAAGAGTCGGGCCTCTTCACTTCCAACTCACCTACCATACGACTGCTCAATCGAGCTGCAACCAGGCACCAGTCAACCAGAGGGCGGATTTTCTCTCTTTCCCGTCCAGAGAGGAGGGCCATGGATGACTACATCAGGGACGCCCTAGCAACCGGGTTCATTCGTCCATCCACGTCCCCTGCTGGAGTGGGGTTTTTCTTTGTGGGCAAGAAGGATGGCTCCCTGAGGCCCTGTATTGACTACCAGAGCCTTAACAAGATCACCATCCGTAACCACTACTCTCTGCCACTGATGTCCTCAGCGTTTGATCTCCTTCAGGGTGCTAGTATTTTTACCAAACTGGACCTGCGAAACGCCTACCACCTGGCCCGCATCCGGAAGGGGGACGAGTGGACGACGGCATTAACCATTCCAGCACTAAGGTGCCCTGTGGGGCACTTGGTGGTATTTTTAGTAATAGAATTTTAAATCTCTGCGAGTTTTTGTTCCACAAACATAAAACTAACACCCACAGCAACCTTGAACCCTTCACTTTTTAAATATATATAGAGTTTGAAACTAAAGTATAAATAATCACTTAGTAAGGAGGATATAACTAATCCCTTGCACATTTCAGCCTCTGAGTGAGGTTTTGACCCTCCCATTAGCAAATGACAACTATTCATATGATACGGGCATGGTAATTCAGTGATCACTATTGGTTCCTGATGTGTCAAGAAAACCTGTAGGGGGTAGTGGGGCACAAAGACATTCCAGGGCTATTATGTCATGGCCATTGTCTTTGACCAAGGTGTCCCAGAATGTTCACACCTCTCTCATCAATATGCATAGTGGTCTAAGTGAAGAAAAGTGTCACTTTCTATATTACTCATAATTAGTATAGAAACCAAACACACTTTCTGAATGCTAAACTCACCTATGTGGAGCAAACCCCTATGTTTACAAGGTTCCGAGGAAAAAAGAAAACTTCCAAAATATTATCAATTTGTTTTTGTACAAAGTCTGACCACCTCTAAAACTAGATTTCATTTTAATAAAAAAACTTGTTTTTACTACATTCCTTTTACTTTCATAATTTTTGTGCTGAGGTGTTCTAGAATATAATCATAAATGCCGTTTTGGCCTCATGGTTTTAAGTTGGGTGAAATATACAAAAATATGAGGCATGGCAGAATTCTTAACAGTCAGAAAAGGCCTTAGTGTTGGAAGTGTTAAACACCCTGACGGGGCACTACGAATAGCAGGTAATGCCTTTTGGTCTTACTAATGCCCCGGCCGTGTTCCAGGCTCTTATCAATGACTGTCTCTGGGACATGATACACCACTTTATTTTCGTGTACCTGGACGATATTCTGATTTTCTCCAAGTCTTTGCAGGAGCATCGCCTACACGTCCAACAAGTTCTCCAGAGACTCCTTCAAAACCATCTATTTGTGAAACCCCAGAAGTGTGAGTTCCACCGGCCTGAGGTCACCTTCCTGGGGTACATCCTCAGAGAGGGCCAGATCGAGATGGACCAAAGGAAGACCAAGGCAGTGAGGGACTGGGAAGCCCCCAAGTCCGTTAAGGGGGTTCAGCTGTTTCTGGGGTTCGCACATTTTTATAGAAGGTTCATCAGAGGTTTCAGCTCCACTGCAGAACCCATCAAGAAGGGTCGGGGTCCTTTTGTCTGGTCCCCTAAGGCGGAGAAAGCCTTTTGTGAACTGAAGAGAAGGTTCTCTTCGGCTCCCATTCTTGTCTTTCATTGTGGAGGTGAATGCCTCTGAGGTAGGGGTTGGGGCGATACTCTCCCAAAGGGCTCAGGACAGCAAGATCCACCCCTGCGCCTTCTTCTCCCACTGGCTGAGTCCTGCAGAATCCCGGTACGACGTGGGTGACCGGGAGTTGCTGGCCGTCAAGCTGGCGGTCGAGGAGTGGAGGCACTGGCTGGAGGGTGCTCAACATCCGTTCCTGGTGTGGAAGGATCACCGGAAGGAGCACCTCAACCCCCAAAAGTCTCGATGGTCCCTGTTCTTTAGTCGGTTCGACTTTACCCTTTCCTACCGTCCAGGTTCGAAGAACATCAAGCCCGACGCTTTGTCCCGACAGTTCCCCTCTGCTAGCCAAGACAAAGAGGAGAGGTCCGCACCCACCGACCTCCCTGAATTAAACTCCTTGATCCTTTCATCTAAATCATCAACGTGCCTATTAGATCCTATCCCCACAAAATTACTCAATGTAATGAATAACTCACTTATCTCAGGCTACGTCCCACAATCTTTCAAAATAGCAGTGATAAAACCATCTCTTAAAAAACCTAACCTTGATCCCTATAATCTCGCTAACTATAGACCCATATCTAACCTCCCTTTTTTGTCAAAAATTCTTGAAAAACTAGTTGCTAAGCGACTTACTTCCTTTCTACAACAAAACAAAATTGAAGAAACCCTCCAATCCGGTTTTAGGGCCCACCACATTACTGAAACGGCCTTAGTCAAAGTCTTAAATTACCTACTAACCGCATCTGATCATGGGTGCACCTCAATACTAGTTCTCCTAGACCTTAGTGCTGCTTTCGACACTATAGATCACCTGATCCTGTTACAGAGACTTGAACATCACGTTGGCATCAAAGGCTGTGCCCTATCTTGGTTTAGATCTTACCTCTCTGATCGCCATCAATTTGTTCATGTCCATGAGAAATCGTCAAATCACACTAGAGTAAACTACGGTGTCCCACAAGGCTCTGTCCTTGGACCACTGCTCTTTTCCCTTTATATGCTACCCTTAGGTGCTGTCATAAGGAAACATGGCATTAACTTCCATTGCTATGCTGACGACACCCAACTCTACCTATCAATGAAACCTGATGAAATTGTACATCTACCCAAGATAGAAGCTTGCCTCCATGATGTAAAATCTTGGATGATCAATAATTTTCTGCTCCTCAACTCTGATAAAACTGAGGTTATGCTTGTAGGCCCCGATCAACTGAGAACTACACTATCTACCCATCTACCCACACTCAATGGCTTCCCAACACTATCATCAAAAACCTTGGCGTAACTATCAACCAAGACCTCCTACTTGACTCACACATAAAACAGATCTCAAAGACATAATTTTTTCATTTACGCAATATTGCCAAAATTAGAAAGGTCCTATCCCTCCAAGATGCAGAAAAACTCATCCATGCATTTATTACTTCCCGCCTCGATTACTGTAATGCTCTCCTGTCCGGATGCAGCATTAACACAATAAAGAGCCTTCAACTTATACAGAACGCTGCTGCTCATACACTCACCAGAACTAAAAAATATGAACACATCTCACCAGTACTCGCCTCGTTGCATTGGCTCCCCGTCAAAAGTAGAATCGATTTCAAAGTACTCCTGCTATCATATAAAGCCCTAAACGACCTGGCTCCAAACTACCTCAAGGAATTACTCGTCCCCTATTGCCCTCCAAGGCTGCTCCGTTCCCAGAGTGCAGGCCTCCTGGTAATTCCAAGAATTTCAAAAACCACAATAGGAGGCAGAGCCTTCAGCTACCGAGCACCCCTCCTCTGGAACAACCTCCCTGCCTCCATCCGAGATGCAGACACTGTCCCTATATTCAAATCAAAGCTTAAGACATTCCTCTTTAGTGCATCCTATAGCCAAAAGTAACTGCGTCAACAAACCCATCACCTGCTGCGCTAGCCAAAAGTGTGTCCTGTTTGCTGAGTGGATGCATGTACTGCCCCGGCATAACAGCTCATACTTCAATGTAACGAATTATACAGCCAAAAGTAATTGCGTCAACAAACCCATCACCTGCTGCGCTAGCCAAAAGTGTATCCTGTTTGCTGAGTGGATGCATGTACGGCTCCGGCATAACAGCTTATACTTCAATGTAACGAACAATACAGCCAAGACATTCCTCTTTAGTGCATCCTATAGCCAAAAGTAATTGCGTCAACAAACTCATCACCTGCTCCGCTAGCCAAAAGTGTATCCTGTTTGCTGAATGGATGCATGTACGGCCCCGGCATAACAGCTTATACTTCAATGTAACGAACAATACTGCCTCCCGGCTTGTCCACACCATCATCTCACCGTCTCAAACATTGCCGAGTGGATGCATGTACGGCCCCGGCATAATAAATAAAACTTAAGAAGAACAATAGTGTGTTTGCAAGCACACTAACAATATATGCCAGCATTATTACATATACCTCCTCCCTTTATCTCTCTCTCTCCTTCCACATCATATTGCTTTTTCCTATAATAACACTAATAAAATAGCCATATTGCCTACTGTTAAATCTACTACCCAAATGCATCTCCCTATCTGTCTCTGAAATTGTTGTCTACTAACATAAATGTTCTCTCTCCCCTATAGCATGTTCCAATCGCTGATGGAAGTGGAACTTTCGCTCCTCACCCCCACCACTCTGCACGTAGTCTCTCTACCTGGTCTACCTGGAGAAACCCTCGGCCAATCGCACCCACCGCCACTGCATTGCCGTACACCTACTCTACCCAATACCCTATGCTAGCATTTATAGTCAATATACATTATTGCCTCCACCGAAATGTTTCCCTGTCCCTACATCCCTTACCCCTGTAGCAGTAGCCCTATTGGCACAGTAATCTGGTCTTGCCTGTATCATGTATTTACCATCAGATGTATGTATACTGTACATATGTCCAGTGACCAAATGCTGGGTGTGTATAACCCCTGTTGCTTCCTTTCCCCTTCTGCCACATAACCCTGCCCCTTCCCCCTGTCCCACCTTCCTGTCTCCACCCGGCCGACCTCAAGCAGATGGGTCCCCCCTTATGTGCCGTGGTTCTGCTTAAGGTTTCTTCCTGCCTAATAGGGAGTTTTTTCTTGCCCCTGTTGCCGTTGTGCATGCACTAAGGGGGTTCAGGCTCTGGGCTCTGTTAAGCGCCTAGAGGCAATTGTATTGTTATGGCGCTATACAAATAAAATTGAATTGAATTGAATTGAATTCCTTCCTCACGGATCGTGGCATCCATCCGCTGGGGGATTGAGGACAAGATCAGACGGGAAGAATGTGACGAACCCAACCCGGGTCCAGAGAGGCCTGGACTCCTCTTCGTTTTGCGATGCGTACGGTCACAGGTACTCCAGTGGGGCCATGCTTCACACATCTCAGCACACCCTTGGGCCCGACACACTTTGGAGTTCGTGCAGAGACGTTTCTGGTGGCCTGGCATGGCAGAGGATGTTAAGTCTTTTGTCGGGGCCTGCTCCGTCTGTGTACGAAGCAAGAACCCCCACTAGCGGCCTCAGGGGTTGCTACACCCCCTCCCCATTCCACACCAACCGTGGCCCCACAGAGGTGTAGGCGGACCTGGAGGAAGGCTCGGCAGAACCTGGTCCGCACCGCAAGGACCAATCAGTCCCAGGCCAACCGGCACCGGAGACCTGCTCCATCCTTCCGTCCGGGGCAGAGGGTGTGGTTGTCTGCACAGGATATTACCTTGCGAGTGCAGTACTGTCATGACTTTGAACTACTGTCGTCACGACTTGGGTCATTGGCGACCCCTAGTGGCATTGACATTGATTCGGACCTGTTGAATTGTTTTCCTATGTCCTTCTGTACCACACCTGGGCACTGTTCGGCGACGCTCGCTAAGCGGTTTAGCAAGCTAAATTCCAGGCTAAAAAAAGACAACACCGCTTTAGCGAGTTCGGCGTACCAACTTTTGCTCAATCACCATGGTAATTAATCGCTTAGCACTAACCTGCTCCAGGGCAGGCTAATATAAGAGTACCTGGATTAAGCTTGACCCTCCCCCGGAAAAAAAAAATGGCAGCTCCCTTTTTGAGAGACCCTGTGGACATAGGAGCAATCATAGTGAGACAAGCTTTCCAAAATGTAGTAGTATTTCGCAATCGCCAAGATCCATTTCTACAAAGTGACGAGTATTTGTATGAGTGGTACCGATTCAGCAGACAGGGACTGATATATTTGCAGGACCTTCTGGCGCCGTATATAGCAAACCGTACACGCCGCAGCAGAGCGCTTACTGTGCCTCAGACGCTCTGCATAGCCCTCCGATATTTTGCGTCGGGGAGCTTTTTGTACAGTGTTGGAGATGCGTAATGCATTGGCAAAGCCGCAGCCTTCGTTGCTATACGCAAAGTGTACCTGGCGCTGCAGGCATTAATGAATAATTTCATTAAATTCCCTGGTTTTATCCCTGCCAATAATATCAAAGAGGGATTTTATGCTATTGCAGGTAATAGAGTATTCAATATTTTACCATTCATTACGGAGTTTATCATTATGCAGAGTTTCCGAATGTGATTGGTGCAGTGGATTGCACTCACATCCGCCTAAAAAGGCCTTCTGGGCCAAATGAGGCCGATTTTGTGAACAGGAAGGGCTTTCACAGCCTTAATGTGCAGGTATTTAAGAGATCATTTTCCTAAAATTGAAACAATAAACAATAATTTGTCTTTGACAATAGGGGTCATGGACCTTGTAATTGCCTTCTGTAGGCTACCCATGTACTGTACAATACCCATGACTTGACTGCAATTCATCTTAGATGATCTGTGACTCCACCTGCCTGATCACGCATGTTGAGGCCAAGTGGCCGGGCTCCGTTCACGACTCCCGAATATTCAGGCAGTCTACATTGTGCCACAGCTTTGAACAAGGTATAGCAAATCTCATGTCATTCAGAAATGGATTATTTTATGTAGAGGTGATCCAACTTTGTTCATATCATATACTAGGGAATTATGATGGCCTCCTGATTGGGGATAGGGGGTATGCATGGCCTTGGTTCATGACCCCCTATATAGAGCCAGACCCAGGCCCTGAGCTACGGTTCAAAGCTGCTCGGACGAGGGGGCGGATTGAAATGACCTTCGGCTGACTCAAGGGGCGCTTTCATTGCCTGCTGGGGCTGAGGGTGGCACCGGACAGGGCCATTGCCATCACAGTGGCGTGCGCCGTGCTCCACAATGTCGCCACACTGAGGAGGGAGAGGCACCCAGTGATAATCGGCCCTCATGAGGACGATCTGCTGGAGCCTCTCCCGAATCAGGATATGACTGGACCGGCTGCAAGGGACGTCATTGCCCACCACCATTTCGGATAGCTGTCCAGGATGGCTTTGGGTAATGTTGAGCTAATTTCATGTTTTTCTCTTTATGTTTGCATGTTTCATTTATATGGTTAATGGGTATATGGTTTGCCACCCTCTTAACTTTTAAGTTACCCATTAATACTCCATCCTCAGCCATCAGCGACCAGCCACCCCACCCTGACCTCTGTTCCACTCCAGGACCACCGCAAGAGAGCAGGCAGGATCATTGCTTACCCTTCCCATCCTGGCCACCACCTCTTCCCATCCAGCAAAAGGGTCCTGTCAATTAAAACCAAAACCTTGCGCCACCTGACCAGTTTCTTCCCGACGGTAGTGGGGCTGACAAACAAGCCCCCTGCACCATACTGACTCTGGGACCCCTGCACACAATGCACTTTACTTTGCACTTAAGTTTGCATCCTTATTCATTCAACACATCAAAGCTAGTGCACATAATTTATTGCAATTTTGTTAACACTTTCTCTTGCACAGTTTGCTTATATACAGTACCTTGCATAAGTATTCACCCCCTTGGATGTTTTACCCTTTTATGGCTTTTATAAATCAGTCATGGTCAATGTAAGTTGGCTTTTTGGACAAAAAAAAATCACAAAATAGCTCTCTTGAATGTCAAAGTGAAAACATATTTCTACACAGTTATGTAAATAAAATAAAAATATGTAATGAAAATAAGTGATTGCATAAGTATTCACCCCCTTGATCACCCCCTTTATATAGACTGACCTAATTCAACAGAGGTCCAGCCAATTGGTGCTAAAAGTCTCACAATTAGTGAAATGGGGATCAGTGTGCAGTGAATGTGTCTCAAGTGATTGTAGTATAACGACACCTGTGTCTGGAAGGTCCATTCACTGGTCAGTATTCAGTAATCAGTATTCCTGGCTACTGTTACACCATGAAGACCACAGATCACCCTAAGAAACTCAGAGAAAAGGTTATTGAAAAGTATAGGTCAGGGGAAGGATACAAAAAAATGTCCAAGGCACTTAACATCCCCTGAAATTCTGTTCAATTCATCAATAAGAAATGGAAGGAATATGGCACATGTGTAAATCTGCCTAGATCAGGCCGTCCTTACAAACTGGGTGACCATGCAAGAAGGAGACTGGTAAAAGAGGCCACCAAGACACCTATGACTACTCTGAAGAAGTTTCCAGCTTCAGCAGCTGGTATAGGAGAGACTCTGCATACCACCACTGTTGCCTTGGTTCTTCACCAATCAAAGCTTCATGGAAGAGAGCCACTGTTGGAAAAAATGCTCCACTTTGGTCTCATCAAACCACAGAACCTTCTTCCACTTGACCATGGAGACTCCCGCATGCCTTTTGGCGAACTGAAGTCAATCCTTTTTTTCAACAGTAGCTCTATTCCATAAAGCTTTGATTGGTGAAGAACCAAGGCAACAGTGGTGGTATGCAGAGTTTCTCCAATCTCAACTGCTGAAGCTTGAAACTTCTTCAGAGTATAGTCATAGGTCTATTGGTGGCCTCTCTTACTAGTCTCCTTCTTGCATGGCCCCTCAGTTTGTGAGGACGGCCTGATCTAGGCAGATTTACACATGTGCCACAATCCATCCATTTCTTGATGATGGATTTAACAGAATTCCAGGGGATTTTTAGTGCCTTGGACATTTTTTTGTATCCTTCCCCTGACTTATACTTTTCAACAACCATTTCTCTGAGTTGCTTAGAGTGATCTTGGGTCTTAATGGTTTAACAATAGCCAGTAATACTGATTACTGAATACTGACCAGTGAATGGACCTTCCAGACACAGATGTCGTTATACTACAATCACTTGAGACACATTCACTGCACACTGATCCCCTTTTCACTAATTGTGAGACTTTTAGCACCAATTGGCTGGACCTCTGTTGAATTAGGTCAGTCTATATAAAGGGGGTGATCAAGGGGGTGAATACTTATGCAATCACTTATTTTCATTACATATTTTTATTTTATTTACATAACTGTGTAGAAATATGTTTTCACTTTGACATTCAAGAGAGCTATTTTGTGATTTTTTTTTGTCCAAAAAGCCAACTTATATTGACCATGACTGATTTATAAGAGCCATAAAAGGGTAAAACATCCAAGGGGGTGAATACTTATGCAAGGCACTGTATACTGTTATACTGTTTTGATGATTTGTATGTTTGACTATGACCCTTATTATTATTCTATTTATGAACATTGTGTCTGTTCCATGCTCTGAAATCACCAAGTCAATGTCCTGTATATGAGAGTGTACTTGGCAATACAAATCATTCTGATTCTGAATAGAGAAATATGCTGAAGAATAATATAAGAGATCCATGTTGTACAATAAAGCCTTTTATTGTTCCCTTTATGGGTTTTCCTGTAAATGAAGGTGCACAAGAATTTCAGAATTTCAGTTTAGTCACAATTCATGTCAAAGGTCACAAATACATTAGCCAAAGCTTTGCTTTACAGTGTAACTTACATTCAGCTGTCGTTTCAACAATTGAATTTCCAATTTCAGTTTCTCTGCAACCAGTACATTCAGTGGCGGTTCTAGGATTTTTCTGAAGCAGGGGCCACAATGGGGCCAAATGTAACCTTCAGGGGCCAACAGTGTCATCACCATCTGATATCCAGTGATGACGCTGCTTAAATAAACATCAATTTGCGACAAGGCAATACACACATACTGACAGTAAAGAACATCTACTTCTAGTCAACTATCCAAAAGCAACAATGAATAACTCAGTATCCCTTTTGAAACTGAAATAAAAAAATCATGAATCAGTAATTGTAATACATATGTATGTTTTAATTCAGTGTGCATAAAGGGCACATAAAACAGACAAACAAAAGATAGCAACAGCTTTTAACTGTAGGCCTATATACACAACAACATATTCTCTCTCTCTCACACACACACCTCTCTCTCTTCAGAACAGAAGAATTCTCCGATTGCCATGCTTTGCGCTAAAACGCCTGTCAAATTCATTTAAGTTCAATGACTTGGCCCGTCGAGACTCAACACTTAGCACACCCAAGTGACTCAGACGAGCATCACCCATGGTTGTCCTTAAATGATTCTTTATAAGTGCTAGCACTGAAAAACTTCTTTCACAAGAAGCACTGTTTACAGGTGTTACTACAGCAATCTTCCCCAGTCTGAAAAGCTCATGGAACACCTCTTTGAAGGGTTCCAGAAAAGCAACAAAATCTGTGAGGGTGGTCAGCTTTTCCATTCCATTCTTTGTTTTTCTATCCAGCACTCTCTTTATTTGATACACTTCATTGGACAAGTCCTCTACATTGGAATCAAACATCTTGGCAAAAACAAAAAATGTGTCTTTATCTAAAAAGGAAGCACTTAGAGGACTGAGTGCTTGGATTCCATTCATAACATGGCAGTTGGTTTCAGAAAACCGTCTCTGCAACTCGCCAATCATAGCATCTGTCGCTGCCAAATGTGAGTCCGCTGCCTGATGTGAGTCCGCATGCGCAAACACAAACGGTTTACGGCAGAAGGCTCAGGAGCAAACTATCCAAGATGCTCATACATGGTTTAATATCAACGTATCTGGCTTCTCTTAACGCATAATGTAGGTTTATTTAACGTAGTGTTTTATAATTTTGTCAACGGTTTACAGCATAAGGCTCAGTGTCAACATATGGGGCTATGTTGTATTACTGTTACTAGTAGGCTAATGAATGCACTGCTTAACTAATAATTCAATAAACATGAAGCTTAACATCTTAAACCTTGGTGGATTTCAAACGTAAACAAATGCGCTTGTCATTCCACTTCATGCTGTAGCCTACACCACCAGCATTACCTGGCTCGTTGTACTACAATAGTGTCGCAAAGTTTGCGCGTGCGGACTCACATCAGGCGGGTCCTCACATTTGGCAGCGACAGCATCAAGCACTGGGTAATAAACATGCTTCCTAAATGTTTCCTTGTCATCTTTCTCAAGTCTTCGCTCACCTGATGGTGCCATCAAAACGTAATCACACAACCTGGAATTCATCTTTGGCTGCCTCCTCTCAGGTCTTTCCAAACTAAGGTCACATTTTACAGCAGTTTCCTCAACTTCTTTCCACAGATCTTCAAAACAAGCCTCACTCCTATATTGCTGCAAAGTCAAAAGCAGTGATTCCACAAGCGTCACTGCTGCCGCTAGGTCCAGAGAGGGAGACTGCAACATGTCAGACAGAAAATTGGACTTGGCCTAACACTTTGTGAAATGTTATCAAAACACCAATGAATCCCACATCAAGTTGTGCTAATATACCACGAGCATCGGTTGCCCGATCACCATGCTTTTCCTGCCCAATCTGTTGAAGAACATGGTACACAGCAGGAAGTCTATCCAGCATATTGCGACAAGCTGAGTACCTGCAAGCCCACCTGGTGTCACTTAATGAAGGCATCTCACGGGGCTGACCACCATACATCTCTCTTTGAACATCCTGCCATTTAGTATGCACGTAAGATCCTGACAAGAAATTGTGTAACTTTTGCATGAGTGAAAAAAAACAACATGCCTCAGTCACCGATTTCACACTATCCACAATCACAAGATTTAAGCAGTGAGCCTTACAATGTACATAAAAGGCATATTTTGCCACTTCCTGAATTCGTGTGCAAACGCCAGAGTGCTTTCCACTCATTACAGCGGCTCATTCGTAGCCCTGGCCGACTAGGTTGCTACGATACTCCAGCCCATGCTTTTCAAAGCATTTTATGATCAGACTACTTAGTCCTGCGGCATCAAGCTGATCAGCCTTCACAAAATCAAGAAAACTCTCATGAATGGCACCATTGTAAAAATACCTTACAACAAATTACATCTGTTCTTTTTTTTGGAGGTCTTTCGTTTCATCCGCAATGACACTGAAGACCTCACTTTGCTTTACTTCATTAATTATCTCCTCTTGAACCATCTCGGCAAGAGTTTCCAGGATTTGGTTTGAATGTTTTTGCTGGTGTATTTTGCGTTGCCATGTGCCTTCATGCGTTTTTCGATCACTGGGTTGTGTTTTGCGATGGTATTTAGGATGGCTAGGAAGTTCCCTTGATTTTCTGAGCCTTCAGACTCCCTGTGGCCACGCTGAGACATATTTTGAACTGCCGTAAGGAGCAGTACCTCAGCAATGGTTTTTATATACAGCTGGTCAGCTCAGCTATTTGTTTTTCTCTCTCTCTGTTCATTGATGTTACCATGGATGCTTTCTTTTCAACAGCTAGTTTGTGCTGTGACCATGCAAACATGGCACTTCTGTGATGTTCAGATTTACAGTGGTCTTTAAATCCACCATTTCTGCACAATGCTTTTTTCCAATTGGAGAAGCCAGATTCAGACTTAAAGACAGACTTAGGGGCATTTGGAAGAGAGAAATGGCGACAAGCATAGCAAAACACAGAGTCTTTACAGATCGAGTATTCCAGCCATGTAAAGTCTTTATACCAGGCTCCATTGAATCCTCTCTTCCGGTGTCCCTGCTCGGTCAGGGGGAACGCCTTAAGGACAGGTTGCATCGGCCCGTCTGCTCTGGACTTTGACATTTCTGCAGAGAAGCAAATAGCAGAAATGTGTTAGCATTTTTCAAAATATTTTAAAAGGTCATTATCAAACAGTGTGCAAAGAGCAAAAAGCAGATTTTTAAAATGCAATGGGGAGTTTTGAAGATACAAACTGGGCATCAGTCTGGAGTGTACTCACTTTTGCACTACCACAATTTCACAAAAATAGAACATGTTATTTAAGTTGTATAATTAAACTTAAACTTTTCCGTGGTAAGCTTCACAGATGTTGTATTAAACTTGCTCTATGCGCAATAACCGTTTACTGAAATATCAGAATGCTACTTTTCAAAAGGGTTGCACTCATTATTGCTGAGCACTGTGTTTGTTGTCAACTGACAACTTCAATAGGATGCTGGGCATACGTACCATCAGGTCCAGGTGGCACAGCAAAACTGGTCCTCACTGTCTCCTGTGCTAACCACTGGGACAGGTCTGCAAAAATGAAATGGAAAAGAATAAAACAATCACAGTTAGTGCAATACACCTTGCCTGTAATCTTTTAGTCACATTTAAGACAAACACAACGTACCATCTGAGGAAACGCTCAGGGAACGTTGTTGGGACAGTGGTCTGGGCCGTTCACCATCTTCACCATCTTATAGAAATAATGCAAAAATATGTCACAAACATATTTCTATGTTTAGTAATTTTATTGATTCAATGCAAATCCGTAGCCCACATTACACCCATACAATATGGCAACATTACTTATAGGGTTACAATTGCAAACACAATTCCATCCTCAGTTTCTGTGCCCTGTCCAGCCTCACCTCCTCTGCCCTGTCCAGCCTCACCTCCTCTGCCCTCAGCTCCATCCTCATCCCTGTTCTGTTCAACTCTGCATTTTTAGTTTAGTGGAGGAAGAGACAGCACTTGACAGACACACTATCAGGATGAAAAGATCTAGCAACAAATCACAGCTTGGTTACAGTGACTTCTGCACATGGGCCTAGCTTAATTATTTCAAAATTATGTCTTGGATAGCAGCTGCCCACCTTTTGAAGAAATCTGTAAGCTTCCTCCTTTTTGCTCCACTCATTTTTTACCTTTATCTCTGAAATGTTCAGAAGTAGATAGAATGTCTTTTAAAATGGTTCATATTATATAATGATGTAATCAAACGTTCTTTAAATAAAACACTTTTGAATGAATGAATGAATGAATGAAGCCATCTTTTTCTTAAAGGCTAGCCGATAGGCTAAGTCACCATCATGTTAACGCGGGCGTTTAAATCTAACCTGCTGTGTAGCCTATATGCAAACATTATATCACAGGACCTACTGTATTCACAAATAAATAGCCTAGGCAATGCACTACAATTCATAGATACACATAAGTTTGAAATTCATCCAGCTAGGAATGAGAAATGTGATTCGGAGATCGCATAGACCAGGGGTCGGGAACCTTTTTTGCCTGGAGAGCCACTTTTACCATATATTTAGGTTTCCTCCGGTAGGAGGTAACCTATTGTTATTGTAGGCTTTCTTATTATGTTGCTGCAATGGGAGTCAATGGCAGCCCCTAGAACCATATGGTAACTTTTTGTGAAATTTGGCACACTCATTAAGGACAGTCCCTTCTTCATTCTCACCAAGTTTCATGGCTCTCATTACACCACTCTAGCGCCACCAACAGGTCAAAGTTGGACTTTTGTAACACACACAACTTTTGAACCGTATGACCGATTTTCAAAAATGAGGTACCCTTGGATTCCCTGGATCAAGTCGAATTTAACCCACCCCATGGCGTCCATTTCCGGTTATATAGATTTTCCGCTATTTCCGGTTTTATCAAAAACCTTTGAAAGCCTACTCCTCATACAATTTTTGGCAAATCTTCTTTAAAATCACCAGAGATGATCTTCAGACCTAGCCTCACAAAAGTTACTTTTTAGAATTTTGATCCTCACAACCGTTTGACCGGTACAGCCACTCAAATTCAGCAGAAAAGCGGCCAAACAGGAAGTGAGGTCATACGTCAGCAAATATTTGAGTGAAATTTACGCCACATGGTGTGTTTAATTTGTCTTGATCCAGGGAATCCAATGGTACCTCATTGTTGAAAATCGGTCATGCGGTTCAAAAGTTGTGTGTGTTAACACAAGTCCAACTTTGACCCGTTGGTGGCGCTAGAGTGGTATAATGAGAGACATGAAACTTTGTATGAATAAAGAAGGGATTGTCCTTAATAATTGTGCCGAATTTCACAAAAAGTTACCATATGGTTTGTCCGGTACAGCCACTCAAATTCAGCAGAAAAGCAGCCAAACAGGAAGTGAAGTCATATCTCAGCTAATCTTTGAGACTTCAACACCAAACTGGTATGTCACTTGGAAGACACTACAACATGTTCCCATGTTCTCAACTTCATATCTTGAAAAATTATTGATATAAAGCAAATTGGATACATTGTTAATGCTAAAATAATGCTTTACACATCTGCAGGTCAAAAAGTGAAACTCTGATTCAATCACAAGTTCATATGAAGACACTTGAGAGTGTTTAGTACACAAATCTGAAAAAAAGTTGACTGTAAGATGAAAAGTAGATTTTTGGTGAATATTTGAAACATGCATGCTTGACTACTTGCTAGGGTGGTTCTCTATAGAATGTCTCTCTGTCTCCTAATCTCACACACTCAGTCTCCCCTTAACACACGCGCAGGCTTTGTTTTACGCACACACATTCTCACAGACACACAGCTTGGTGTCACACACATACATTCTCACAGACACACAGGGTAAGCGCACACACACAACCTCCACTCACTCTAAACTTCAGGACAAAAGCATTGTAAATGTTGGATTTGAAATGTAATATCCCATTGGCAAGTCAGCAGCATGGATTTTTCTATACAGTGACAAATTGTCACAAAATTACATTTTTCCCTGGTTCGCAATGTTTGGAGGAGGAAACCGCCATCGCTGCTTGCAGCTATATTTTATTTAGTTTTTATCTCAGAAGAGCCACAAAAACACAGTTACAAGAAAAAGTTTGGATATTTAACTAACAGTTACTTTTATCCAACAGAGTTTTTTAAATACATCTTCTACTAGTTTTAAAAGTTATTGTACTAGTAACTTGAAATGTAAATGACAATGGGAAATGACAGAAGTTAACAACGTTACGGCGTAACAACAACATGAAGTTAACAACATTGACAACACAACACTCGAAATTGAACATTAGGCCTACCAGAGATTAAAGGCACCCAGTGCAACTTTCGAGGCTTAAAAATATTCTAGTCTTTTTTACACGTGGTAAGTTTCATTAACTCCATACGATTACATATCGACATTCAAGGAGCAAAGATAATACGTCGTTGTGTGGTGAGAACTGATAGAAAATCGATAACAACAACAATCGCCGCCATTTTCTTTATTTTTTGTTACCTACAATAAATAAAGCAGGATTCCATTCAATGGAAAAATGGCCTCTCCCCACCGGCGATTGTTGTTGTTTACGATTTTCTATCAGTTCTCACCACACAACGACGTCTCATCTTTGCTCCTTGAATGTCGATATGTAATGGTATGGAGTTATTGAAACTTACAACGTGTAAAAAAGACTAGAAATTGAATGTTTATTTTTCATTGAATGTTTACATAAAGTTGCACTGGGTGCCTTTAATGCGACTTCTGGTGCTGCATAGACTTGCTGATGGCCTTGTAGTCTGGCTCGTATTCAGTAAGATGAAGCTTCATGCAAGCATTGAGGCTTTCGTCGTTTAAGCGCGAGCGCAGCTTCGTCTTTATATTTTTCATATGAGAGAAAGATTTCTCGCATGCATAAGTGGAACCGAACATGGGTAACACAGCAATACTAACATATTGCAATGTGCGATATGTAATGGGCAGTTCATTCCAATTTTTAGAAGCAGTTCGTCTTGAGATGGAAGCTTTCCCATGTCAGTCCACTTGAGTTCGCTCGCAAGCTGTGCTCGCTGACGTGCGATTCCTTCCAGCTGATCGTTCAGTGATTTGAACTTGCCCACCCAGATGTCAGACGAGGTCAGGTCGGCAACCTCTATTTCGAAATCGCCGATAGAAACACCAGGGATGCACAATACGTTTTTTTCCTTTTCGATAATTTTCTCTAGCCTATCAACTTTAACAAGGGAAGTTTTCTCGTTGACGGAAATGTAGGGAAATCTGTGATTTTGTTAGATATTGGCATGGCAACCAGACGTGAATGTAACAATATTTTGTAGGCTATGGTTACGGAGTCAAGTGAGGTGGAAAGTTAAATTAAACTAGAAAATGCATTTCCTGAAGGAAATACCAGTGCATGAAATGCAAAAGTTAGGAAAGGAAGAAGAAAAGAGAGTGAAAGAAGGAAGGATAGAAGAGTGAAGAAAGGAGAGAAGAGAGGATGAAGGAAAGAAGAGTGAAAGAAGAAAGGAAAGAAGAGTGGAAGAAGAAAAGAAAGAAGAGTGAAGAAAGGAAAGAAGAAAGGAGAGTGAAGAAAGGAAAGAAAAGTGAAAGAAGGAAAGAAGAGTGGAAGAAGGAAAGAAGAGTGAAAGAGAAAAAGAGAGTGAAAATATTGAAAAAAAGGAAGGAGTGAAGAAGAGAGATTGAGTGTGAGAGAAAGTAGACTGAGAGGGATAGAGAGAAAGATGGAGAGATTGAGAGAAAAAAAGTAGAGAATGGAAGGTGTCTTTATGTTCCTAGTTACAGTTAAATTGAGAGGGACAGAGAAGAGGTTCCTTTGATTTGGCGCAGCTGTCAGTGAAGCACAGGTGCAAGCCAGTTTAAAGACCCTATTATGAGGTCATAATGGCCCAATGTAAGTCAATGGGAAAATTTCGATTCGTTTTTATTTAATATCTTAAAAAGCATAAAGTTTAGAAAAGTGAAAAATACATAGCATAAGTGTCCTTTACAAGACCTACACGACAAATTTTGAATGAAGTTTCTACGTTAAGCGGTTCGGGCTGAATTAATCGCAGAAAAGGGTAAGAAGAATAAGAAGAAGAAAATGCCTAGGAATAACAATACAGGGCATTTCATGCACTGTAATAACTCAGATAGACCTACGTATTTGCCACGAAGCCTTGTCATTTTAATAAAACTAGTATTGACTGTTATTTAAGCCTTCTACTAGGCCTAGGCTGATCCCTTGATTACACTTGATTTTTTTTCTCCGTATTTTTCTCCAACCCATTTCGTCCGAGAGCCCCGGCCGTCAGCAAAAGAGCCAGTAGTGGCTCGCGAGCCATAGGTTCCCGACCCATGGCATAGACTATCAAGTTTTGAAGACAGGCAAGAGTGACATATTGGCGAGCTCCCCCGAAGTTCGGAGTCAAAGCTATGGTGAAAAGGCAGGCTGTAGCTCAAAACTGTTGGTTTGAAACACTCATTAAAAGTTGATGCTCGTTATCTTGGAAATATTCTCTAACTGCAGTCAAGTTGCCATTGCTTGTGTCAAACTATCGTGAATTTGTTGTTACATTAAAACAGGAGACAACTTACTCTTTGTAGAGATTGATGCTCGGAGCTTTCCTCTCAGGTGAACGAAAGGTGAATCGGAGATCAGAGGCGCGCAATTCCAGGATGCTTTATTTTCATTGGTTGTTGGATTAAATCTTACCCAGACACAGAAGATACATTTTTTCTGATTGGCTATTGTGTAGCCAATTTTTTTGGATTGGCTGATAAGTGGCACCTCACGGCAGAACTCCACGGGATTCGGGGAGACGTGCGTGATTCCTCCATGGTGAGGGCAACGCAGTGCAGCCAGGTCACGTTTACGCGATACGGCCGGCACATTAAATATACTATAGGTTTTTTTTCAGCGTGAGAAATACGATGTGTGGAGGGAGTGCGTGACTTAAGACCTAAATGAGAGCCCTGCTAAATCATTTAGAATTAGCAGCATTGTTCTTTTTAACTAGCGCTTGCGAGTTGACACACCAGTAGCAGGTCATCCCTGCATGTCTAAGGTTAATTTTTCCTGCTTAATGAAAATGCAAGCCCATATTTCATGATATTAGCCTATTGGTGATGATCGACCTCTTTCAAAATACCATGCACCTTAATTTTGTTTCTCTTACCACGCCATTCACCTGTCTACTACGATAGAGTAGAACTGCAGCAGTGATCATTTAATTCTCCGCTTGGTTTTCTCGCCAGGTGATTAGCAGAACAGGGGCCAATCAGGGGCCAATCAAATTAGAGGAGGGGCCTCAGCCCCCCTGGCCCCGCCTCTAAATCCGCCCCTGAGTACATTGATCTCCATTTCCGATTTCAGTTTCTCTGCAACCAGTACGTTGATCTCCATTTTCGAGCGCAAGAAGCGCCTATACAATGCACGTACATTGTCATTATCAGGCTGAAAAAAAAGACAAGATAACCATTTATAACTTTGTTCATTGTGGTGGTCAGATGGCAACTAAATTCCGACCTCACCTCACAATGTGAGGGTATTAAATGAGAACTTACCTCCCCATCCCCAGCAGAGCGAGAGGGGCCAGGCTCCGGCCGATCAGGCTGTGGTCCAGCAGCAAGATTAGCCTAAAGAAATGCATTGATGTAGTCAGTGCAAGGAGTGAGTTGAATAGGATTATTAGTTAACAAAACTTGCATTTACCAAATTGCTTGAGAAGGCCGACAGAGTTTCTTCATCGTCCTGTTAGTGAATTAGGAATTATTAGGAACTGTGGAAAATTGCCTTTGGTTTAAAAAACACACAATGAACATGTATAGAATCATTACACAATGATGCAACAATATCAACTTACATCAGTGGCCTCCTCTCTCCTGCCCAACACATTGCTAGGTGGCTGCAGGAGGGTGATGGAACATCCGGCCACTGCAAAATGTGACGATGGTTAACCAAATGACTAATTATGAAGGAAACTCATAGAATGAAGTGCACCTACCTTGGACATAAGGGTTCTCTTCACCTGCAACCACCTCTCCAGAGGAGCTGGCCCCAGCTATGCCCTCCATTAGGGGCCTACCTCTGTTATTGGCCAGGGCCAGCTCCTAAGCAGCAGTGAGGTCTGGCCCTCTGGGTCCTCCCCCCATCCTCTCCATTTCTGCCCTTTTTTTGTTTGCTAAAATATGAAGGATATGACACTGACTAGCTGTTCAATACATTACCATGGCACATATTGTTTTCACTCACCAGCCTGAAGGATGTTCTTGTGCTTAATCTTTACTTGGTCCCATGTCCTTTTAGCCATCGGGTTGCAACTACATGGGGGTTGAAAGCACTCATAATTATGTAAGGGATAATGTATAGAACGCAGGTCCTTATCGGAAAATAAGTCCCGACAGGGTGAACCGGACACCGACGCGAAGCAGAGGTGTCTTGCTTCGCCCTGAAGGGACTTATTTTCCGATAAGGACCTGCGTTCTATACATTATCCCGCTTATTATACGGTTACTTGCCACAACAAAACAAAAAAACAAATACACTTAACACAGTGTGTCTTTTTACAATGTATTTGTTACTATACGTAGTGTTAAAAAGCAGAGAAATAGTTTGCCAAAGACGTTGAACTTCAAAGACGTTGAACATTCTTTAGAACACAGCTGCTCAACCGTCTGCTGAAACTCCATTGATAAGTTAGTGTGGAATACTTGGGGAATGATACGAAAGACCTATATCAGAGGCACAAAACCCGTTGCCATTGACAGCACAGCGGTCATTATATGCAGGTCATTATATGAAAATAAGTACCTGCGAACGTTGGGGATGGCCCATTCAAAGCAACGGGGCTTTTTGGAACGTTCTGAAGAGCCGTATAATAAATGACAGTGTTTTTAGAACACCATATCATTATTGTTGAAAATGATGGACTCATGATACGAAGAGAGAATCGTTTCACTGCTTAAATTGATTGAATTTCTGATTATGAATAATACATATATACTCTGTTCCCGCCATAGGCCTACATAGATTTGCACAAAAATATTCAAACGTCTAGTTGTATATGGTCATCTAAAAATACATGCATTTACACATATATAGCCTACTAGCCTAAATGATATACAAGCGCTTTCAGAACATATTTCCTTATAAGTGTCTATGAATTCGTATCAATGAGATAGCCTACTCTTTGTATTTATCTACTTATTCTGAAAGAGTTGGAGATCATTATTTTCGCTAGCAAGATCTCATTCAATGATACATTTCCATTAAGCCTACTGCCAGCAGGCACATTGAAATAAATGTCATTTGATTGATTGGGGTAATGAGGCACTTAGGATGAGCCTGTACATTTCCCCTAAACTTACGCATTAAGCGTGTCAGCAATCTTTTGCCAGGCTGCCTGTCTTGCTCTGGCTGAGGTGGCGGTGTTAGATTTTGCCATTATCACGTCCTTGTAGTCCTCGTAAGTGTTCTGCTCAGCAGCAGTGAACAAGTGCGCTCTTTCTTATTACAGTGCATGAAATGCCCTGTATTGTTATTCCTAGGCTTCTTCTTCTTCTTCTTCTTCTTATTCTTGTTACCTTTTTCTGCGATTAATTCAGCCCGAACCGCTTAACGTAGAAACTTCATTCAAACTTTGTCGCGTAGGTCTTGTAAACGACACTTATGCTATGTATTTTTCACTTTTCTAAACTTTATACTTTTTAAGATATTAAAGAAAAACGAATATACATTTCTCCCATTGACTTACATTGGGCCATTATGACATCATAATAGGGTCTTTAAACTGGCTTGCACCTGTGCTTTACTGACACCTGTGCCAAATCAAAGGAACCTCTTCTCTCTCTGTCCCTCTCAATTTAACTGTAACTAGGAACATTAAGACACCATCCATTCTCTATTTTTTTTCTCTCCATCTTTCTCTCTCAGTCAACTTTCTCTCACACTCAATCTCTCTTCTTCACTCCATTTTTATCTCCTTTTTTCAATATTTTCACTCTCTCTTTATCTCTTCATCCAGAGCCACTCTTGTTCACTCTTCTTTCCTTCTTCCACTCTTCTTTCCTTTCTTCTTTTCTTCTTCCATTTTTCTTTCCTTCTTCCACTCTTCTTTCCTTCTTCCACTTTTCTTTCCTTTCTTCACTCTTCTTTCCTTCTTACACTCTTCTTTCCTTTATTCTTTCCTTCTTTCACTCTTCTTTCTTTTCTTATTTCCTTCGTCCACTCTTCTTTCCTTCTTTCACTCTTCTTTCTTTTCTTCTTTCCTTCTTCCACTCTTCTTTCCTTTCTTCACTCTTCTTTATTTTCTTCTTTCCTTCTTTCACTCTTCTTTCCTTTCTTCTTTCCTTCTTTCCTCTTCTTTCCTTTTGTCTTTCCTTCTTCCACTCTTCTTTCCTTTCTTCTTTCCTTCTTTCACTCTTCTTTCTTTTCTTCTTCCTTTCTTAACCTTTGCATTTCATGCACTGGTATTTCCTTCAGGAAATGCATTTTCTAGTTTAGGTTTTGACATTTTTCCGTTAGAAAATGCCTTTTAAAGCAGGACCTGCATGCGCAATTTAGCTGATGATTTTTGCCTGGGATAAATTAACGAGAGGTTAAAATAAACTAGAAAATGCATTTCCTGAAGGAAATACCAGTGCATGAAATGCAAAAGTTAGGAAAGGAAGAAGAAAAGAAAGAAGAGTGAAAGAAGGAAAGAAGAGTTGAAGAAGGAAAGAAGAAAGGATAGAAGAGTGAAGAAAGGAGAGAAGAGAGGATGAAGGAAAGAAGAGTGAAAGAAGAAAAGAAAGAAGAGTGAAGAAAGGAAAGAAGAGTGGAAGAAGAAAAGAAAGAAGAGTGAAGAAAGGAAAGAAGAGTAAAATAAGGAAATAATAGTTGAAGAAGGAAAGAAGAGTGAAAGAAGAAAGGACAGTGAAGAAAGGAAAGAAGAGTGGAAGAAGGAAAGAAGAGTGAAAATATTGGAAAAAGGAGATAAAAATGGAGTGAAGAAGAGAGATTGAGTGTGAGAGAAAGTAGACTGAGAGGGATAGAGAGAAAGATGGAGAGATGGAGAGAGAAAAAAGTAGAGAATGGAAGGTGTCTTAATGTTCCTAGTTACAGTTAAATTGAGAGGGACAGAGAAGAGGTTCCTTTGAATTGGCGCAGGTGTCAGTAAAGCACAGGTGCAAGCCAGTTTAAAGACCCTATTATGATGTCATAATGGCCCAATGTAAGTCAATGGGAAAATTTAGATTCGTTTTTATTTAATATCTTAAAAAGTATAAAGTTTAGAAAAGTGAAAAATACATAGCATAAGTGTCCTTTACAAGACCTACGCGACAAAGTTTGAATGAAGTTTCTACAATAAGCGGTTCGGGCTGAATTAATCGCAGAAAAAGGTAACAAGAAGAAGAAGCCTAGGAAAAACAATACAGGGCATTTCATGCACTGTAATTAGCGCCCGTCACCAGACGGGCTTGGCCTGTTCTCAATTAGCGAGCTAGTTAATCTCCAGTTAGCTTCAGTTGTACGCCGAAAACAGGGCCCTGATTTGTTTTCATTGTTGTCACTCAATTAACCTTGTAAACCAGGGTATAAATACCCGGGATATTTGCTAGTCACGTCATCGCAACGTTTGTCTAGATCAATCATCTTGTCCCGCATCTCCGTGCTTTGTTTCACCACTGTTATCAAAATGTCTTTCAATTCCAGGCAGACCGACTCCAGGTCTGCTATGCACATTTCTTTAAATCTTTGCTCAACAACATTATATTGGAAGCAGAAGAAATATTAGTTTTTGGGGTGATTTCAATATAGTGATGAATAATTAACTAGATACAACAAACACAAAGAAAAAAAACTTCAATGTCACAATGGTCAAAACTAAATTAAAAGAATTTGGTATAGCTGATCCCTGGAGTGAATTCCACCCTTCTAAGAGGGACTATACACACTGCTCTGCCCCGCATGATAGCTAAAATGTTGCCATTTTAAATGATAAAGCACTTGTCGAAGAAATAAAAGAAGAGATTAAAACATATCTAACTGAAAATGACAATGGAGAGGTTAGCCCTGTTATTTTGTGGGATGCTCTTAAAGCAGTCTTAAGAGGGAGGCTAATAGCTAAGAATCTTTAAAAAAAAAAGCTAAAGAGGAAACCTACAGGAGAGAAAAGGAGAAACTGACTTAGATTGAACATCTTCACAAGAGAACAGGCGACCCTTCACTACTTCCTCAAATCAAAGAAGCTGGGAATAGTATAAATAAATTCCTAATTATAGAAATTGAAAAGAAGACAAGATTCTTAAAACAATCTTATTATGAAGTGGGGCCTAAGGCCACTAGATTACTAGCAAAAAGATAAACAAAAAAACAACAACAACAGGCTGATAGGACGATCCATAAGATAAGGGATATAACCACAAATCAAATTACCTATGAGCCTCAGGAGATCGAAACTCATTTTAGGAACTATTATAAGAATCTCTATAGCCAACCTCCGTCGGCTAATATTGAGCAAATTAAGGCATTTCTACAGACACTGGACTTGCCAGCAATTGGGGAGCACCAGAATGGTCTTTTGACTTCTCCAATTACAAGAGAAGAAACTAAAAAAGCAGCAAGTAGACTAAAGGCAAATACATCTCCCGGCAGTGATGGTCTACCATCACACTGGTACAAAACATTCAATGAACAACTTGTACCACTACTTGAGGCATCGTTCCATCACACACTTGAGAATGGGGAATTACCTCCATCCTGGAAAGAAGCTTTGATATCAGTGATTTCTAAGGGGAATAACAATGAATCCTGCTCAGGTTACAGACCTATATCAATACTCAATGTAGATTATAAACAATATACCTCAATTATTTCAAAAAGATTTGATCACTTTATGAATGACATTATAGATGAAGACCAGACAGGCTTTATTAAGGGTCGTCAAACCCATGATAATATAAGAACACTACATATCATTTAGCATGTTGGAAACAACATCAGTGCAGCCTTAATAAGCCTTGACCCTGAAAAGGCTTTTGACTGTGTAAATTGGGAATTTCTTTATCAGGTCCTCAAAATTTTTGGATTGAACAAGAAGGCCATTCAGTGCATTAAAACACTTTATCAAAAACCAACTGCAAGGATTAAAATGAATGGCAGCCTGACAGAGAGCATACAATTACGGAGATCTACCAGACAAGGTTGTTGCCTATCACCAACACTTTTTGCAATTTTAATAGAACCGCTAGCGCAAGCAATTAGACATAATGAGGATCTTAAAGGTAGTAAGGTTGGGAATGAAGACCACACCATTGGGCTTTTTGCTGACGATGTGATCTGCTACCAGTGTTGTGCATGAGCGCGTTCAAAAGAACGCGTTCATTTTTACGAGAACGATGAACTAAACGCAGTGGTGGTCCGTCAGGGCCTTCAAGGCCTTCTCTGCTGGCCTAAACATCATCAGAAAATAAATGTAATAAAATAAATTTAATTTTAATATTTTCTTTTCATAAATATGTATTAAATTATTCCCCATAGTCCATTATCTTCATTTCATAGCTTCCAGCGTTGTTAATTTATGTTAGAGCTTTCATCCAATCATATTTTAGCTATCATGTGTTGCCACGCTCCAAGAAATCTTCCCCGAGAACAGAAATCTTCCCTGAGGCCTTCAGAATTCACATTGAAGTGTACATCTGATTGGTTATCACAACTGGCTGTTTCAGTTCATTTAAGTTGAATGAACTGAAACAGACAGTTGTGACAACCAATCAGATTTCGAGTTGGCGACACAAGATTTCTTTCCTCGCTTTGAACGTGACACGTAAACGTCCTTTGATTGGATACTGAGGCAGACCGGTGCAGTGCTTCAGTGCTCAGTTTAGCTGGCTAATGCGAAAACGACGTACATCGGTTTCAATGCTTATTATGCTAGTTGTTTCAATTGGTAAGACTATATAATTACATTAACTAACTCAAATAAACTAGTTTACACCAACTTGATGATTCCAGTTTTTGATACAATTACAACGCCATTTTCAAGACGGAACTTTAAAAAAAACTGGATATCGTGAGGATGGGAAGTTTAATGAAACTGCTTTGCAGGTGGGACAATGCGATGTTTAGTGGACAAACGTGTTAAAGCTCACATAGGCTACTTTCGGTGGACTTAATAAAACTTTGTAGACTAATCCCTGAAAATCGCCTTTTATTTTTAAGTTGTGACAGTAATATCCAAGCGATCATATAACTGAGAGTTTACTACTCTTAATGTATTGTTAATACGGTTGTATTGATTTTAAATGCTCCGGAAATATTAATAAAGTCTGTTGTACTCGACTATGTTAAGGTGATGCAATGCTCACTTATACTGCCTTTCTGTATAAATATAATGGTTCGAGAGCCATGGCGTCGTAATGATGGTATTAGGAGGTGGATTCACTCAGTTTAACATCGTGTAGGACATCGCTGAAGGCCTAGTCGTGAAATGCACGGACCGCCACTGACTAAACGTAACCTAATTAGAAATAATTAATTTGAACGGTGAACACGTTCATATTATCTGGGTCCGGTGCAACTGTGGGAGCAGTTGAGACAATTTTTGCTTTATTGACTACTGCACAAAAATTAGACTCTGAAAATAATAGATATTTTATATGACGTTTCCTTTGATTGTATACTAAAATATTATCAATCAATAATATCCATAACTTGATTAATTCATTCATAATTTGCTTATAAACATGAAGTGCGATTTTGTCTCAACTGTACCCATGTGGAGTACAGTTGAGACGGTACCTGAGTACAGTTGAGACACCCATTGAAACCCATTGATGGTGACTGACCAATGATTGAAAATACAGGCTATATCACAATATAGCCGTCTCAACTGTACCCGATCTACCACCTAACTTATTTAGACCCCAATATAAATAATTCTTATCACTTTCATGTTTGAAAAGACACCCATTAATATGGACAGGTCTTATATCAAAAATATGATATATTTTTTTCATTTGCTTGGTCTACTTTACTTCTAAGATGCTGATCGCGGGTACAGTTGAGACACCGTGTCTCAACTGTACCCCGCTGACCACCTCACGTTTTTTACTAGATTATGCATTGACCTTGCATGACATGATAGCATGGAATATGTAGCTTTATAGTGCACAGAATAACGTTTGCAATGATGAAATTTGTGTTTGTTGATGACGTATGGTTAATAAGATATTCAATGTAAAAGGGACATGACAAAATCAAGATCTAAGCTAGGTAAAAAAAACTTTCGCCAATATCTCCGTACGGGAGATATGTTAGGTGCTCAAATTTCCTGGGATCAAAGAGGACGTTAGTATGCATGTGCAAACTAAAAATTACTAACGATAACAAGGGGGATGGAAGACTTATATGAAGCCAATTTGGGCTGTCCTGTCCCTGGACTTTAGTTCACCAATAGTATCTATCCCTCCTCCACTCCCTGAGATGCCCCCAGCCATGCAAATGACGCCTTATCAAACGATATATGATGGCTCAAGTTCAAGCACTCAGTCTGGACCGTCTTTAATTATAATTTGAAAAATAAAATAAAACACAATGCACCGCAATAACGGGAGAGAAATAGCCTGACGATGTCATACTAATAATTCTGGTCAGAATATGAGTCTGATACTGCTCCATGGGGCTGTGATTATGGGGCGTGTTTCAACCAAACCAGGGGAAAAAATGTCTCTTCGCTCAATTGGATAAACCTAGAACAAATCAGAGTAATGTAGTATCACAACGGGGCCAGCTGATACATTAAACTTTAACCGGATCCAGTAGGAATGACGGCAAAAACATCTTATCGATCGACAAATGCCTTGGTCGCATTTCTCTGTTATTCTTTCAAATGAATGTGCTGTCAATGTCTTCTAAAACAGACTTGAATTCCCAAATTTTAGCTCTCCAGTGGCAGCCATGTTTGTTGAAAACTAATTCAACCCAAGCGTTGGTGACGTAGTTGATTACGTTAGTCAGGCCCGTAGAGATTACCCCTCTCAGGGTTATTCTGCAGGGGGGCCTCACAGGTTTCCGTTACGGTACTGGTTACAGTTGATCATCTGTCCATCATAGTATAAAGGCTGCCCTGACAATTTGATTGGTCCGGCCGAATCCTACCTTCTGATAATCTTTCCCCAATCTACACTTGATATTCTCTTATATTTTAATGATAATACTTTTAATTAAGTATTGCCTTAAAATTATTATTTACATTGACTAATTGGAATTAAGCTGTAGGCATATACTAGGAGATATGTATCTTAGAGACTAATTGCATCCACAATTTATGTACCGCAAGCTTCACTATTATGCCGTTGTAGACACAACACAATGGCTCCCTAGGACTAACAAAAGGGAAGGAGAGGAGTTAAATTTGGCTATTACTTATAAATGGGACTAAAACTTGACTTAAATGTAATGAGACTCCTTTGACTAAAACTAGACTAAAATGTTCAAATTTTCCGTCGACAAAAACTAGACTAAAACTAAGGAAGATAAAAATGACTAAATGTGACTAAAACTAATGTGCATTTTCGTCTAAAGACTAAGACTAAATCTAAAATAGCTGCCAAAATTAACACTGGCCTATAAAAACTATACATTCACATTATACATGAAAAATGAGTAAGTCCCTTTCTACATATTTCATTAACATGTCTCCTCTATACATACTCATGCTGCTCATGAAGCAGTATTGAAACTAACATTGCCAAATGTAAGTCATAAAAAGCACTGAGCACAAAAAGCACTTGCTGACTCAGACGGGTTTTAAATGTCTTTCCTCATTCTTGTAAGTGGAGCACTCTCTCAAGACCTTGCTCTACCAGAAGGCTTTTAAAATCTTGGTAAGTTTTTCTCTGCTTCACAAAACAAAACATGTTTTAGTTCAAATGCCCACGAGTCGGCCCCACAAAGGGCTCATTATTACCTTTGTTTTCCTCGTGTGTCTATCTTTTACAGGACTCTTTGACAAAAACAAGTAATCATAGTTTATCAAAAGAAACCCCTGTTGAGCTCTGCCTAATAAATTCTCATGACCAAATCATGGCCACATGCTTCCTACTCATCTTAGCCCTCAGCATGGTGGGCAACTGTCTGCTGGTGTATGCCCTAGTCTGCCTCGAGGACTTGCGGCATGTGCCTCAAGATGGAATGTAGTCTTGTGAATCTGGAGAGGTTGGATAATTGGAAGAGAGGGTTGGTTACTATATGCAGATTATTTTTGTCTTTCTACTTCCTATTGTCATTTTTGTGTTTTGCTACAGCCTATTCTGTGGACTGACATTTCCGTCCCAAACATGAGAGGGAGGCACCCAACAAAAATTCATATCCCTTGCATATCACATTTGTCAAATCCTTGCTTATTCTCACTGCTGTATCTATCCGGTGCTTTATTTGCTTTTACCGAGGTTCAGGACTACACTCTGCCCACTCGTCTGTTGTTCGGTGCCTGACAGTCAGCCAATCAGCCTCTCATATGAGTCACAATGCTGTTGAAATGCGTGACGGACCCAAAAATACAATGTGTGTCGAAATGATGCTGATGGACCAATAGAAGTCAGAAGCAAGACAATACAATGAACCAATAGTATTTTTTCTTTTGTTTTTCTGTGAGGCTGCTGGCAGTGATGTATGTACGCCATAATAGAGTTGAAGTCACATCTACCAAATGGGGTGGACCCTTTCTATAGATGTCTTTGAACATTAAGCTTCCAGTCATCGAACTCAGTGTTCTCTTTAACACATCAGTGGCAGTCAGTGCATTCTATGGTACGTAAATCAATAATCAATCAATATCAATAATATGTTCAAACAATAGATGATATATATTTTTTATATACAGCCGCGGAAAAAATTAAGAGACCACCTCAAAATTATCAGTTTCTCTGGTTTTACTATTTATTGGTATGTGTTAAAGTAAAATGTACATTTTAGTTTTATTCTATAACCTACTGGCAACATTCCTACCAAATTTCAAATAAAAATATTGTCATTTAGATCATTTATTTGCAGAAAAATGACAATTGGTCAAAATAGCAAAAAAGATGCAGTGTCTTCAGATCTCGAATAATGCAAAGAAAACAAGCTCATATTCATTTTTAAACTACACAATACTAATGCTTTAACTTAGGAAGAGTTCAGAAATCAATATTTGGTGGAATAACCTTGATTTAAAATCACAACTTTCATGTGTCTTGGCATGCTCTCCACCAGTCTTTCACATTGCCGTTGGGTGACTTTATGCTACTCCTGGCGCAAGAATTCAAGCAGCTCGGCTTCTTTTCATGGCTTGTGACCATCCATCTTCCTCTTGATCACATTTCAGAGTTTTTTTTATGGGATTCAGGTCTCGAAATTGGGCTGGCCATGACAGGGTCCTGATCTGGTGATACTCCATCCACACCTTTACTGGCCTGGCTGTGTGGCATGGAGCATTGCCCTGCTGGAAAAAACACTTCTCAGAGTTGGGGAACATTGTCAGAGCAAAAGGAAGCAAGTTTTTCTTCCGGGACAACGTTGTACTTTGCCTGGCTGAGGTTTGTAAAAGACCATAAGGATTGAACCAAAGCCGACTGGAGGGTCTCCTAGTTCGTCTTCTCTGATGAGTCCAATTTCACAGTAGGTGCAAGACTCTGTGGCTTGTAGGCCTCTCCAGGTCTCCGTCTAACCATCAGACGACCATGTGTTGGGCAAAGCTGAAAATTGGACTCATCAGAGAAGACGAACTAGGAGACCCTCCAGTCCGCTTTGGTTCAATCTTTATGGTCTTTTACAAACCTCAGCCAGGCAAAGTACAACGTTGTCCCGGAAGAAAAACTTGCTTCCTTTTGCTCTGACAATGTTCCCCAACTCTGAGAAGTGTTTTTTCCAGCAGGGCAATGCTCCATGCCACACAGCCAGGCCAGTAAAGGTGTGGATGGAGTATCACCAGATCAGGACCCTGTCATGGCCAGCCCAATTTCAAGACCTGAATCCCATAAAAAAAACTCTGAAATGTGATCAAGAGGAAGATGGATGGTCACAAGCCATGAAAAGAAGCCGAGCTGCTTGAATTCTTGCGCCAGGAGTAGCATAAAGTCACCCAACGGCAATGTGAAAGACTGGTGGAGAGCATGCCAAGACACATGAAAGTTGTGATTTTAAATCAAGGTTATTCCACCAAATATTGATTTCTGAACTCTTCCTAAGTTAAAGCATTAGTATTGTGTAGTTTAAAAATGAATATGAGCTTGTTTTCTTTGCATTATTCGAGATCTGAAGATACTGCATCTGTTTTGCTATTTTGACCAATTGTCATTTTTCTGCAAATAAATGATCTAAATGACAATATTTTTATTTGAAATTTGGTAGGAATGTTGCCAGTAGGTTATAGAATAAAACTAAAATGTACATTTTACTTTAACACATACCAATAAATAGTAAAACCAGAGAAACTGATAATTTTGAAGTGGTCTCTTAATTTTTTCCGCGGCTGTATATACAATGAAGTCAGATATATATGGAAAACGCTCTAATATATACAACAAAGTTTGACATTTATACAATGAATTCAGATATTTATGGAATTAACTTATATATATATATATATATATACAGTATAAACCTTTATATATACAGCACAGTCAGATATTTATACAATTAACTTTGATGTATATATACCTGCAATACGGCAAGCCAAACAGGAATTATTTATTAATTTTGATATACGTATATTAAACAATGTCAGATATATATGGAATTAACTGTGATATATAAACAGTGAATTTCTATATCAATCATTGTATAAATTAGAGTTTATTACATTAATATCTGACATCATTGCAGGTATAACAGAGTAAAAAATATATTTGTATTTAATTCTGTATGAATATACCTGAATCTCCTTTGTTTGTATGATAGAAGTATACATGGATGAAGAGTTATCTGTTAATTGTTTTCAATGCGCAGTGGATACATTTCTTAGATTCCTGTTAGTTGTATGAGGAACTGCTGGTTAGAATGAAGCTAACCCGTTGAGTGCTTGTCTGCCTAGAGACCAGAATTGTCAGTGGGCTCTGATTGGTTGTAAAATATATGTTTAATTCTGGTTGGGTTAGAACAGTGGGAGGACGGGGGATTAGGAAAAATACCCATAAAGAGAAATGGTGACCTGAGGTGAGCAACTGATAGCGTGAGAGGAGACAAGTTTTTCGCAAGGACTTCATGCTCATCGTGTGTGCTGTAAGGAGTGTTCAAAAGGCTTGTTGGCTAATCAATCAAGCACTTGACACCGACAGTTAATTGAAGACGGGCCAAGTCAACGGATTCATGGACATACTGATCAGGGAAGACCTATTGGCTTAGAACCTGGTACCAGGCCCTGTATTTTCTTTTGGTTGCTCTAGCAGGGGTTTCAAACTCATTTTCACCCTGGGCCACCTGCATTACTCTTTCAAAGATCAAACTTTAAGTGAATAACAAAGACAAATATGAAACAGACTTTGTTCAAAGCTTTTTTGTCACAACTATGGTATAACAAATAATTGTTAGCTGTTAAGAACATGTGTGACAGATGTGGCATTTTACAAAAACAAATGGCTGCAGACAGCCTTGCAGACATACAACCAACTAATAAGGGGTTTTGATTAGAGTAAACAATCGGCTGTATGAACACATACACCAGTAAACACACTGAATACATTGGGCCTCATTCTCGACCTTTTTCTGTAATTCTTCAGAAATGTTTCTTACACGACTTCGCAAAAACAACGTAAGAGAAACGCTTCCGCTGCATTCCCGCACGCTTGAAAATGTGTTCCTAAGCAGCCGAAGTCTTCTCAGCTGGGTTCCTTCCGATTAGTTTCTTAGGTTGATGCGCGTTCTCGTGAAAGTGGATTTGCATACATACACGCCCTGCCAGCTCCTTATTAGGAGACGCAATTTTAGAAACGTGTGCTGTCACAATCTCCCAAATCCACCTCGTAACAGGTGTTCATTAATAAGGTGGAGATATTGTATTACGTTGAACGTCCGAAGTCCGTAAAACACATTTAATTAGTCACTTTTTTTTTTTTTTTAAATCGAAAAATAGTCATAGGTGTGAAGACCGGTCCCTAGTAGGAGTATAAATTGCAATGAATTCATGCTTCAGTACTTGCAGATTGGGTTTAGTGTTTATTTATTTATTCACTTACATTTGCAGTGTTCATGTCATTCACATTCAGTCACTTAGCAGACGCGGCCTTTGTCCAAAGTGACGTACAAGGGAGAGAACAGTCAAGCTACGAGACATGTAGACCTAGTGTAACAATAAATACTACCTCGTATAATTATGACTATAAATGTGAAACGTAATTGTTAATGATACAAATATTCTCGTATTTATTATTATCATAATTATTTTAATCCGAGGATGTCTGTAGAGCTGACGTGAACGCAATCACCAACGGGTTCTCACAAATTCAACCGTTAACCCTTTTACTGTAATACGGAGTTTTTTCAAATGTCATTCCTCAACGCGATTCCTCAAATAACCACAAGATGGCCCGTGGAATCCCATTTGAGAAGATTCCGGTAGAGTTACGACTGCTATTTCGAGTTCTGAAAGTTGTCTGAAGTTCAGAAGAAAGCACAGAAGAAAAAACTAACGAGAATGCAAATGTTTTCATAAATGTTTCCGAAGTGGAGTTCCTGCTGAAATCCTTCGGAAAGTCTTCCCAACTGCTGTCGAGAATGAGGCCCATTGTCTTTGCTTTCATCAACAGCTAATGAAGAAGCCACATAACTGCTCGCCTCTTCGCCTAATTCTGTTGTTAGATTGCGGCTAGTTCCTTAACTCGGTCTGCAATAGTGTTTCTTGACAAACTGTATCGGGCACACCATCTCACGTACTCATGGTCGGGCACACCATCTCACGTACCTTTAGCATGCACTGCTTCAAAACTGCACCTGCACAAAAAGGGGACGGCCCAGTGTTCCGAAAGCCTGATATTCGGAAAAATAGTCCCCCTGGCATAATTTAGAAATACAAAACACACACAGCATTTAGTTTGAGCAGCGGAGCGTAAGCGCTCACCAGGCTAACGCCCGACTCACATTGTTGCGTTGGAAGCCGTTGATGCGTCAGGGTTAACGCATCCCCATTCACTTTGCATGGGGTGACGTCATCCTTTGCCGAACTGAATTGTGGCTCTGTTTGGTTTGCGTGCGTTGCGTTTCATGCTTTGCTCGCGACAAGAGTTGAAGAAGGTTCAACTTTTCGACAGGCAATGCATGCGTCAGCCAATCATATTGCCGTTCATGCATAACTGACAGCACAGGCACTAGCCAATCATATCCCGTATATGCTCACGTCTACAGAGCGGCAAACTAAAAAAAAAAAACATGGCTGCCAAACTCCGTAGATGGTCGTATTTGTACCTTCAAGTTGGTTGTTTGACTTTTTTTTGGTTAGATTTTTTAAAAGTTACCGAGAAATAGACACTGTACAATTTAAAAAACCCTTTATTTTAACTGAGAAATACGTATCATAGGATTTGCGAGGTGTCTGAGCACACTGTCTAATGATGGGTTAGGGTTAGCATGCTACTACTCACAGGGTAAAAGCTTACTAATGACGTGATTGGTTTGTTGACCTGTCAATCTCACTATAACGTCTCCGTTATCAACAGAACCCCATGCGCCAAACTCCTCCTCCACCGTCCGTTGCATCAACGCAACAATGTGAGTCGGGCGTAATAGCATATAACCTTTCCAAGGCAATATTTGTTAACTTAGCCTACTCTGGTTTTGAATATGGGGTACCACTTGTGCAAAGGAAATCACCGGCAGATTGTCTCAGGATATTACGCAGATCTGGTCAAGCACTGACAAAGCATGCATGCGTTGGCTATCATAAAAAAATGTTTTTATCATCGCGATGCAAATGCCATGTGGGTATAATAATTTTCTGAATTTAAGTTCATGCTTGTGAAATAAATGCATTTATACTATGTTTATGATTGTGTGATAAATTCATTGGGATGTGCATGTGGGCTATTGACCTTATTCGATCAGCGTCGCAATAGCCTGCCGCGGCCATTTTGTTGTCATAGAAAGCCCACCTACCACGTAGCTAGACAGCCCAGTGTTGACAGATTTTAGTGACTAGTACGCGATGGCTTCAGTAAATTACATTAGATATGCGGTTGACGTTGCTGTCCTCACAATTCTGGAACAGCGGGCTGTCGGAATAATGGGCTTTCGGAATGTTGCCATGGAACCGTGAAAAAACACTTGGAAGCTTGGGCGATTTTCTTCAGCTACTTTTCACAGCTTCATAATTTTTGGCTGTAGCTTTCGTAAAAATATTCTGCTGCGATTGCAGTCTGCCTTTTAATTCTTGGACAATTGTATGATTTTCTTGAAGGCTAAATTAAGCATATTTGGCTTAGTGTTTGGTGTCAAAATGCCGTCGTAAATGTTATCCACAAAATCGCTATGCATTGTGAGAGAGAAGCTCTCTCGGGCCACATAAAATTAGTTGCGGGCCTTGAGTGCGAACCATGTGCTCTATGGGGTGAAGTGGCCAGTTCTAGTTTAATTGTTACTTATTGTAATTTATTGTATCACACATACAACTCATGATAATGGAGTCTGAATGTTCTAAGAAAAAACGACTCATGGAGAGTCTTGAGGGTCCAGCACTCGAAATAGTTAAAGCCGCACGTGTGACAAATGCAGATATCCTGCCTGGACAGTGTCTAGAATCTCTTGAGGATGCCTTTGGGTCTGATGAATCAGGCGTTTACTTGTGCTATGCCTTTAGGCTACTGAAGCTGCAAGCCGGTGAAAAGCTGTCAGAGTTCCTGAGGCGTCTTGAGCAATCTTGGCCGAGAGAAGTTAAACGAGCTGGGCTGCCTCCCACTTGTGTTGACAAAGCATGAGCAGAACAGTTATTGAGGGGAGCTGTAGCTTCTGACCTAATGCTAGGTAATCTCTGCTTAACAGAAAGCTAAAGAAACTCGCAAACCTTTTTGCAGCTTTTGAAGGAGATCGGCATGGAGGAAAAATACGATGCTTCAAGACCAAAACTGGTGTCATCCGATAACTGTGTGCCTGCTCAGCAAGTCATGGAGTCAGAAATTAAAATACTGAAATCCCAAGTAGCTGCTGTGACTGGAAACAATTGTGTATACGTGTATATATATATATATATATATATATATATATATTCTGTATATATCTGACTGAAGGAGTTAGCACTTCATTGTGTATATGTTTTACTCTGGGACACCAGTGACTTCCAGGAAAGGCTGGATGGCAAGCAAGGAAGAATGGTGACGCTTGAAAGACAGAAGACCTCCAGGAAAGACTGGCGTGGGTGGGTGACGCTAGCAACCTTACTCACAGCACTCGCAAGAGGGCACCGACCATTGCTACGAAACAAAACAATGAGCAATACCCCCAGAGTCTCCAGAGAGGGGGGGGGGGAGTATGAGAGACTCAAAAGGACAGATTCAACGGAAACGGCTACTGCTAGCATACGGACAATGAGACGGCACACCCAGACCGCACTAACAGGGGAAGTGTTAGAAGTGAAGTGCCATTGCGGGAAGATCTGCAAAAACACAAGGGGACTAAAGATACTTCAATCTAAGACCACCTGTGGGAAAGGGGAAAAACAGATTCAGATGGTGGAGACACCTAGTGAGACGCAGGTGGACTCCTGTCAGGAAGCATCTGCTCCACCCCTCTCCTAACACTACCCCAGGCACCCAACCTTAATCCAGAAAGGCGGCATCCCAGGCTCCCCTGGATGTTGGGAGCACACAAGCATCCTCAGCCAGAGCTGATCTGTGAGGCCAAGGAGAGCAAAGGAGACCTAACAGTCGTTCTGGCTCGACTTGGCCAATGCATTTGGATCAATTCCTCACGACCTCATTACCATATCCCCCAACACATCAGAGGAATGATCACCACCTACTTCAGTTGATAAAGGTTACGGTTCCAGACCACCGAGTTTACAACTCAGTGGCAGGACCTGGAAAAGGGGATCGTAACTGGCTTCACCATCTCCCCCATCTTGTTCATTAAGGGATGAACGTTCTCATTACAGCGGCAGTGAAGGAATCCAGAGGGCCAATAATGGCGTCTGGCATTTGCCAACCTCCACTAAGAGGCTTTATGAATGACGTCACCATTACAACGGCAACCCATGTGCAAAAAAGGTGGGTCCTGAAGGCATTTAACGACGTGGCAACTTGGGCTCGAATGAAGTTCAAGCCAAAGAAGTCAAGAAGCATGGTGATCAGGAATGGTAAGGTTACAAACAGGTTCCAGCATCAAATCCAAGGGGAAGTCATACAACTGATTGAGGAGAACCCAATGAAATGCCTGGGCAAGTGGTACAATTCATTTCTCAAGGACAAAGGCAGTGTTTCAAGGACTGAGAAGCAGGCAGAAGAGTGGCTGCAAAAGATAGAGAGCTCAGGCCTACCAGGCAAGTTCAAGACCTGGCTGTTCCAGCATGGCCCTGCTACCAAGACTCCTGTGGCTGCTGACGATTTATAAGATACCTATGACAGCGGTTGAAGGAATCGAGAGGAAAGTCAACAAACATCTCCGCAAGTGGCTTGGTATTTCACCAAGCTTCACTTCAGTAGGGCTCTTCATCAGGTCAGGACAGCTACAGCTACCCCTATTATTGGTGGTTGAGGAGCTCAAGGTGGCAAAGTGCAGGATTGTGATGATGCTCAGAGATTCCACTGACAAGATGGTTAGAGGCAGTTAGTTACACCCTTCCAACACCAACAAACCTGTACAGATGGGGAATGAGGGAGAACCCACAGTGCAGGTTATGTGGGGGGAGAGGAGCAATGGTGCATATACTGGCAGGATGCAAGACTGCTCTTAGCCAGGGGAGATACCGTTGGCGCCACAACAAGGTCCACAAAGCACTGGCCGACATCTTGGAGCAGGTGAGACAGAAAAAGCACCAACCTCAATGGAGACCAACACCATCCATCCAGTTCATCAGGGAGGGGGAGAAACCATCATCCTCCAAGAAGACCAAGAAGGGCCTACTCCAGACAGCACCATCATGGGAGATGAGGGTAGACCTGGGAAGGAAACTACACTTTCCCCAGGTGGTCCAAACTTCCCTGAGGCCTGACATGGTCATTTGGTCAGAAGAGGCCAAGAAGATCATCCTGATCGAACTGACCATCCAAGAAGGATGCGGTGGAGCCTACAAGAGGAAAGCCACCAAGTACCAGGACCTGGTCCAACAATACAGGGACAAGCGATGGCAGGCCTGGCTATTCCCGGTAGAGGTAGGGTGCAGGTGCTTCCTGGCACAGTCTGTATGGAACAAGCTCACAGCTCTGGGAATAAAAGGAAGGGAAAGGACGACAGCTGTCCGTAGGTTGGGGGAAGCCACAGAGAGAGCCTCTTGCTGGCTCTGGAATAGGAGGGAGGAGATAAACTGGGGACCAGGAGAGGATGGGCAGTGACTGGCCATCACTGCCGACCTGCCAAGTCGAGGGCGTTGTGGTTCAGGGTCGAAACGTCCACCACCTGATGACATCTTCTCTTGGTCGAAAGCTGCAATCACTTCCTTAGTGACTGAAGGAGTTAGCACTTAATTGTGTATATGATAGCAAGTATCAGAGTTCATTGTATACATATCATATAATTATTCAATACAGTATCTGTTAGATTTAGGTGATTTTTTTATATATCAGACTACAATGTAACATAAGAGACTACATCTAAAATAACCCCCATTGTTAGTTTGCATATAACCATGCCAGAGCCATCAAGCCTCCAAAGGCTCCTGGCCTATGTTGATGGCAATCAGACGAGGTAACTGGCTGTTGTGTGTCCTGGAGCTAGAGCCATTAGTCTCTGGTTATAGATATTTGTGTACAGCCACGACAAGCTGGCTGAAGCAAAAGATATTAGCATCTACATATATGGTCATACCTGGTTTGACCATATATGGCCCTTGGTCAAGCTAAACCTACCCTTTGACCTGTGACACACCCACTCCCTCCCTTCACATTATGCCTGGTTAATTCTACAATATAAATGTCTGTACTTTTCTGTAATGATGAAAGAAGACCTCGTATTCAGAGACCTCTTCTGGCAGCGGACGTGCTGCTCGTGCTGTGTCGAGGTGATTGTGGCTAGTGACTGAATAAACGCATTATTTTGCTAAGCCGTCTCTTACTCTGAACAAGCTAACTTGAAACAAGTACGAGCCTTCGACTATTTCGCCGAAGATGCAGCAGATTCTTTCATATCAAAATCAATAAATAATTCCTGTTTGGCTTACCATGTATTATAATATTTTAATGCAATGTGTTATGTGATTTTGCTACATGCCCTGCCATTTATTATAATGATGTTAATCATAATTAGTTTTCTTTGTTATTATTATTAGTGTGCTTGCCCGAAGGGAAGCACACTATTGTTCTTCGTTTTTTACTATTTTTTTTATTCTAGTAGTTTTTCTTGCAGCTAACTACTCCTCGCCCGATTGAGATAGAGACGCCGTTCAAACACCAAAACGTCCGGCCCGATCCGGTGCAAGCTGCTATGACTTTTCGTGGCGGTACTCCTTGCCACTCCTTTTTTATTCCTCTTTTTCCATCACCTTTTTTCTCCATAGACTTGCATGGCAGAACTTTGAGGCATTATGACATCATAATAGGCTCATTAAACTGGCTTGCACCTGTGATTCACTGACAACTCTCACTGACACCTGCGCACGGTTCCTCTTCTCTCTCTGTCCCTCTCCATTCAACTGTATAACTAGGAATATTAAGAGACACCTTCCATACCAGGGCTCTACTCACTCATGCATACTCACTCATGTTTACTCACTCGTGCATACTCACTCGTGCATACTCACTCATGCATACTTACTCATGCATACTCACTCATGTTTACTCACTCGTGCATACTCACTCATGCATACTCACTCGTGCATACTCACTCATGCATACTCACTCATGTTTACTCACTCATGCGTACTCACTCATGTTTACTCACTCATGCATACTCACTCATGCATACTCACTCATGTTTACTCACTCATGCATACTCACTCATGCATACTCACTCATGCATACTCACTCGTGCATACTCACTCATGTTTACTCACTCATGCATACTCACTCATGCATACTCATTTGTGCATGCTCATCCAGCAGGGAGAGCTGGAGAGCTGACACCTGCCCCAATTCCAAGGCACTTGTTCTCTCGGTCATGGCCGCAACAGAGCAAGCACACTCTCGCAGTTCGTTCACGAAACGCATTCTAGTTATTATATTAGTTTTCTTGTAATACTTTTTTTATTGTTATGTAATATTAGATAATATTATAAACATTATATTGTATTGTGCATTATACTTTTTAAAATTATTAATTATAATTTGAAATATTCATTTTTTTCTCTTCTTTCTGTTTAGATAGCTATTTGTTGTCATGAAATCCAATGGAACACTGACGACTGCAGATCCTTACGGCAATTACTCAGACTATGATGAGCCTGTGCCGCTTGAAGAGGATGTGCTGGGGATCTTCTTCTCGATTTTCCCCACTGTCTGCTACATCCTGATCTTCTTTGTTAGCTTGGCAGGAAATGGTTTCCTCCTCTGGGCTCTGCTGAAGCAGGAGGACCTAAGGCAGACGTCCAGCCTGCTGCTGCTGCACCTCACCCTGTCTGACCTGATCTTCACTGTGACACTTCCCTTCTGGGCAGTGTATGTCAGCCATGGCTGGGTGATGGGTGAGATGGCATGCAAGCTCCTGACTGGCATGCTGTTCTTGGGCTTCTACAGCTACATTATGTTCCTCATGGCCATGACTCTGCACCGCTACAGAGCAGTTGTGCACGCTGTCACAGCATCCACCTTCAAGCCCAACATTCACCTAATGAGTGCCGGGCTGTGGGTGTTCTGTTTGACCTTCAGCATACCCGAGATGGTGTTCTCAGAGACAGAAGAATTCAATGACGCTGTGGATTGCATCCAGACCTACGGGTCACACATGCCAGAGTATCTGGTGTATTTCGTGCAGATAAGCGTTTTTTTCTTGTTGCCGTTCTCAGTCATCACATTCTGCTACACGAGGATGTTGTTCCGCATCCGACAGTGCAGGATGGCGAAGAAGAACCAGGCAGTGAGGCTGATCTTCCTGATTGTGGTGGGCTTTTTCATCTGCTGGGCACCATACAACATCTTCCTTTTCATACACGCGCTGGACGTCCAGGGCCTGATTCCTGTTGCGAAATTAGAGCAATCGGTCGCCTACAAGTTCGCCTACACTATCTCCCACACCTTGGCTTACTTCCACTGTTGCTTCAGCCCCATCATCCACATCTTAGGCGCGGGGAAGTTCAGAGGACACCTGAACCCGTCTAGAGGGTTCAGACGCTTCTCGGTTAGACAGAGGACCCAGACCCTCAGCACTCACACTTATGAGGCTACACTCTCAGTGTCTGGCCAAACCAACATCTAAGGGTTTCAAAATAAAATACAAAAATTAATTAAATGTTATGGAAAGGGCTTTCACACAAAAATCATTTGCCAAAATACTTTATACTTAAACTCAAAGGGGACGTGTGGGTCGTGTCGCACTCACAAGCCCCCGCCGCGCCCCTCCCTCCTCCTCCTAGTGCTCATGCAGTTTTGAGCGCCAGGCCAAAACTTCTTCTCTGACCAGCAGCATCAGACAAACAGGTAATGATGGTGTTTGTGCAATCCCCAACGTTGTTTGATGATAAATTAACCACATCATTAAGCGCTGCTGAAAACATTACGTTGCAACTGGTCCGACGTTTCCTAAAAAATAAACACGAAAACACAAAAAACTCACAAAGTCCGTGATTTAAAATCCTTTTCCAGCTGTTTACTGACGTTTGTCATGTTTAACGAAGAGAGAGAGGGAGAGAGATGCAAGTTCACTAGTTTTGTTTTATTTAAAATCGTAATAATTGCAATGAAAGGTAGGTCTTAAGTTGAGCTACATGACAGTCTGGTTAGGTATATTGTGGTATGTTATTAGTGTAATGCTGCTTATGCTTCAAATCTGACAGAAAACAGTATTAAATGTGTGTGTGTGTGTACTGTGTTGTCAGCTTTATAGAGATTATGTAAGTCACTCTTTATTATTATGCACATCATTGATTCATCTCATTTACAACATTTGCAGCATAATGCCAAAAAAAGAGAGACTCCAAAAGCAGAAGGAAAGGGAACTGCAGCAAGCAGCTCAGGGTAGCAGCTCCCTTTTTACCTTGGATCAGGCCATTAACAAGTAAAACAAATGAGGGAGAAAATATCCTACTGTGTGTTTTATATATTTAGGTTTCCTCCGGTAGGAGGTAACCTATTGTTATCGTAGGTATTATTATTCTCCTGCCATGGGAGTCAATGGCAGCCCATAGAACCATATGGTAACTTTTTGTGAAATTTGGCACACTCATTAAGGACAGTCCCTTCTTCATTCACACCAATTTTCATGGCTCTCATTAGACCACTCTAGCGCCACCAACAGATCAAAGTTGGACTTTTGTAACACACGCAACTTTTGAACCGTATGACCGATTTTCAAAAATGAGGTACCATTGGATTCCCTGGATCAAGACGAATTAAACACACCCTATCGCGTCAATTTCCGGTTATATAGATTTTCCGCTATTTCCGGTTTTATCAAAAACCTTTGAAAGCCTACTCCTCCTACAATTTTTGGCAAATCTTCTTCAAAATCACCAGAGATGATCTTCAGACCTAGCCTCACAAAAGTTTAGAATTTTGATCCTCACAACCGTTTGTCCGGTACAGCCACTCAAATTCAGCAGAAAAGTCGCCAAACAGGAAGTGAAGTCATATCTTGGCAAATCTTTGACAAATCAACACCAAACTTGATATGTCACTGGAAGACACTACAACATGTTCCCATGTGCAAAGGCAACTTCATATCTTGAAAAATAATGCTTTACACATCAACAGGTCAAAAAGTGATACTCTGATTCAATCACAAGTTCATGTGAAGACACTTGAGAATGTTTAGTACACAAATCTGAAAAAAAGTTGACTGTAAGATGAAAAGTGGATTTTTGGTGAATATTTGAAACATGCATGCTTGGCTAATTTCTAGGGTGATTTTCAATAGGTCTGCCTCTCTGCTCCTCTGCGCGTGTCTCACACACTCAGTCTCTCTCTTGACACACGCGCAGCATTGGTTTTACGCACATACTTTTTCACAGACACACAGCTTGGTGTCACTCACATACATTCTCACAGACACACAGGGTAAGAGCACACACACAACCTACCCTCAGTCTAAACTTCAAGGCAAAAGCATTGTAAATGTTGGATTTGAAATTGAATATCCCATTGGCAAGTCTGCAGCATGGATTTTTCTATACAGTGACAAGTTGTCACAAAAATACATTTTTCCCTGGTTTGCTACGTTTGGAGGAGGAAACCGCCATCGCTGCTTGCAGCTATATTTATATATTTATTATTAATTTTATAAATAATTTTGTTGATGGGTGCCCTTTTATTTGGTTTGAGCACCTGCCCCCCAAAATGTGCACGTGCCTGTATGACACTGAACTTACCGAATTACATTTTAGTGTTATGAGACAGTTTTGTTAATTAAGCTGTAAGCTGCTTTGCGTAAATGTAGAGTTTAAATATGTTCAGAAAGTTAGATTAAGGATCAGATGTTGACTCTTAAAATATGTAGACCTGTAAAGATACTGTTATTTTATTAACATATTATATGCAACTTACGCAGCAAGTCTTCCTATGTCTCAGCTGGTTAAGCTAGAGTCACAGGTTGAGGTGGAGGTTACAAAAATGAAATGACAAAAATAGAGGTGATGAAAATGCATACATTGGAAAATAAAGGATGATAACTGTCGATTTATAACACTACTGTCTACCGTTCATCATTCACAATACCCAACTAACATTCATCATTTACAGCAAGCAATTCTGATTGCTTCGGACCCTCAGATGATGTGTCATCATTTTGTAGTCCATCATGGTCTTCTGTATCAAATAAAAATGATTTCCTCTTTGTGAGAATAACACAGGGCGTTTAGATAATCGCTCCTACTCTCGTAGAGACTTGGGTAAAGTTGGAAAGATATTATGAGATTTCTTTCCAACTTTACCCAAGTCTATACGACCCAGCCTTCCCAAGTGCAGACTGTGTAGCTTTGATTTGCTCCCACGTAGCACAAATGTTAGTTTGCCCTCTTAACAGCATTGAAGATCACATGATCCACTCAAAGTAAGACGTCAAAAGTATGAAACTAAGCTACAACCTAATTGTTATCAAAACAAGCTGTCCTTCAAGCTCGACATATAGCATAGGTCTCTATGTGCAGATGGCTGTGTTGCATATGCTGAAGGATCGCCTCCCATGCAGGTGGTCCAGAACGCAGTGGCACAACCTGAAAGGGCACGTCACTCCGCTGCTAATTGACCTCCTCTGGCTATCCATGGCTATCTAATGCTTGCCAGAGTGACCTCTGGTTAGGCACCCATCTACTTGAACTCAGTCATACAAGCCTATGCTTCTTTTTAGCCACTGGCATTGCCATCCCTACACACAAAGCAATCTCAGTTCAGACTATTTTCTCTTGTGGTTCCTTTTGTAACATGTCTAACACCCTAACATGCCTAACTTCTTTACGTCGTGTCCTTGCACTTTGTCATATTGAACAGATCTAGTATTTATTGCTTACTCAAATGTCTCCTGATTTACTGGAGCTTTGTATAAAAGCGTCTGCCATAGACTAAATGTGAATGCGATATAAACATAAGACTAATATCTACACTACAGCTTAACGACATACCTCATATAAGGAGAGTTATCCCAATTAAAACAAAGACCCTTCTCTACAATAGTAGACTCCAGATAATATTCGCTTTCTGCTAAACATAATGACCCTGCATGGCTTGTTAACAGGAGAAAGACTGATGCAAACCAAGAGCAAGTGGGTATGCGTTATATGGCATGGCTGGTCTTCTTTTCTTGTTGCAAATCCAGGATGCAAAGCATTCGTAGAAGTGAATGACCCAGACCAGACCCAGAGAGAGGACCAAAACCTAGACCACCAGTGTCAAAAAGAGAACTTAGACCACGAGCACTAAAACCACAGAGACAGTCCTGACTCTGATCACCGAAACCAGACACGGACCTAAATGTAGACCATTAAGATCAGAAACAGGACCTAGACCCACACTAGCTAGAACAGAATCAGGACTTAGACACTGAATAGCAGCATCAGATGCGGAGACTAAACCTGGACCACCAAGTCCAGAATCATGAGATGAGAAATGTGGAGACTCAACCTAGATCACCATGACCAGAATCAGGATGGGCTTGTCCATCACTCTTCCAGATCTGTGTATTACTTCCTTGATGCCTAGCCTTTGTTTGTGTTTCAGCATGAATCATCTTTAGCCTTCATTTCCTGTTTTCAGATTCTAAATGATTCTGATGCATGCCTGAGCAATACCACAGACAGTGATAGCAGTCTTCCCTTTTATCTTTTAAGGAACTCTAAATGTAACAAATAAATATACAAATAATGGAGCTTGTATTGTCCTCAATGTAAAGCATATAAGATCTTATTTAGGGTCCAAGTCGCAATGGTGCTCATCCAAGCCTGTCGCCACAAGCTTGCCAAATCAAACTCGGAGAGAATGGTAAATAAGAAAGTAAAACTTAAGTGTTAGGTGAAAATTCACATTCAAGTTAACCTCGAAATCCAGATGGGTTTATAAGTATCTTTTTATTCAATAGGCATATCTGGCTCTAATGTCTTGGCAGACAAGAGTGAAGCACGGGCCCACTCCCAGACTGCAGCAGACAAGAGAGAAGCAAAGTTGAACACATCAAACAAGTTTTATATGGGTTGAAGTAGTGTTTCTCTGACGCTAAAGCATAAAGACAGCAGAGATAACCAATGTTCTGCGTTACTGTAGTATCTTCTGTGTAAACCTGGTCAGGAACAGGTTCATTACTCGGGTTTGCTATTGCTACAGAGCTGCCTATAATCTATATCATAAATACACATTTTAAAATCTTCAGTCTCCTATTCACATTGCCACTGCCATTTGGGGCTACAAACTACAGCTGGGTTATGAGCAAAGTGGCATGCAAGCTCCTGAGTGGCATGTTCACTTTCAGATTATATAGTTGCATTGATTTTTACTTTTCAAGTGATTTTGTACGTTGTGTGTGTGTATGTTGTATGTCTGTGTCAAGACCAGTCACAGGAACAGAAAGAAAGCCTAGACCCTGAGCACCAAGAAAGTGGAAGTGTGAAAGTTTGATTTATCTGGCTAAATTAGCCAGTAGCAGCTTTAAGACATTTTATATTCAAGCCTTCTAAGTATTAGGTAATAGCTTATAAACATTAGAAATTGTTTAATTATTTGCATTAATGTAATATTTGTTTGAATCATTTAATGTATTTAAACATTAAAAGCATTTAATTTTCGGTTAATTTGCCTTATAATGCTTACTGTGAAATAATGAGCATTTTGTAACACTTGCAAGTTCTTTTTAATCTATGAATTAATGAATCTACTACTAATAACAGAGAACTCAAGGTTGGAGGAACCAAACCAAACAAGCTTGCAGTGTTGTTTCCTTTCCAGCAGATGGCGTATATGCTATTGGACTGAAAAGGCATGCTGTATATCATGAAATATTTTTTTTTTTTTTATGTTGCATGTAAATCTTAATCAACATCATGTGCCAGCCTTTTGTTGGCATCCTGGGTAGTATCATACAAAACAGACCCCTGATATTAGACACAGTCTTGTCATTGTGCTGTAGAAAAAAAGGATACATTAAAACAGTGTTGTCCTAATGTGTTTGGTTTGCTGTTCGCTATTTATTTTAATGCAAACATGTAAATACATGTTCACATGTATAACATTACACACAGGGTTTCCTGTGGAACTTGGACATGTAATAGATTGAATGCCAAATTCACATTAATGCTAAATAGTGTAAAAGCAACTGGAAGTTTAATACAGCTTTCCCTCCAAAACATGCAGTCTAAGTCGCTTCACTTGTAGAGGCAAGTGTGTTATCTATGCCTGCAAGGCAGTCAAGAGTAGAAGGTTAAGGCGACTTCTTCATGCCACCAATTCCTTTGTGTTATGCTAATTGAAACCAGAATCATGTTTTATGTTTAACAATTTCAAAGTCAGATTTGGAAAATAAAAACTTTGTATATTAAGACAGTATATTAAATGATATAAACCTTCTATTTAGATCCTTGCTGTATACCAGTAACCTTAAGTTAAGACCATCTACTTGGTTATTAAGGATGTACCAAGAATATTCGTGCTGCTTAATGCAGACCTTATCAGGCACTAATGCAGACACCATTAAGTGTTAATAGCTGTCATTGGTTCCCTAAAGTAAAGTGTTACCATATAAATGCTGATTGTTCATTTGGTGTTCAGTCTCCCAGAAAGGAAAGGTTTTTCCTACCAAAAGAATGTACTCACATCTGTCTGTCTGTCTATCTATCTATCTATCTGACTGAAGGACCGACCATGCTGTTCTGCAAACATGTCAGAATTCAGTGGTCTGTAAGGGTCTTTCCTTTGTCTTTTGCACATTAAAATATACATGGATTCAATTGAGTGTCATGGTTCTGTAACTATGGTATGGTTCTGTACTGTTAAATCTCTCATTTAAAGATGAAAGGAAAACAACCATGAGAGGGCTGTCCACCAAATTTGAGTGACCTGTGGAAGGGCAGCATGACTCAGAGAAATTAAGGCTAGTAGTTACTGTGAAGGAGATGGGCAGATCAAAGGGATCAAATATCTACAGAACAACTATGTTTAAGGAGCTTCACAGCTGAACTTCAGAAAAGTAGTGAAAAAAAAAAAAGTATATCAAATTTTTCCAACATCTAGAGTTCATGACATGATAATTGTTTTGTAGATATAGAAGTGTATGAAATAACTGTACAGGAGAAGTGCCATCACATCAGCATCTTTACAACACAAGAGTTGAAGTCAAAATTCAACAAGGATGAGACACGACCATTGGCCGACTATAACGAACTACAGCATAGTGATAGCACTTCCTTGTTGAACTACACTTGGCACAGATCCCTGGTCAGATCTTGCAGTGATGGTTTCAATTCATTTGAAATAGGCAATTGATATTCTCGAAAAGTGCAGGTGTTCGATGCAGTAATATTGCTGTCTTTCAGTTAAATAACCTGAGTCCCCTTAACTACAATATATAAGTGTGTCATCTGTTGAGATTTCAGTTCATATTGTACCCATGGTTTATGATTAGATTTTATGACAGTATCGTCCCTTTTGCAGAGCTTATAGTCCCCTATGTAACTTTGATACAGATAAACAAAGCATGCTATCACCAATACAAGGATTCAGCAATTCATGTTCCTCCATTTGGCTCTATGTACTCTCAATAAATTAGGGAATACTAACATTTAGTTTGAAACAGACACACCAGGGCACAAACACGTTTTGTGCTTCACCACATCCTAGTAGGCAAAAATGACGAAATTGACTGAAGACTGAATTTGCTTCCCAATCACCATTGCGATGAAAAGGAATGTTTAGTCATCACTTTCTCCAGTTCTGTAAAATATCTCCATGCTGCAAATCCTATGACTTTGTTTCGGCATGGATAGTGAGCTTTCAATGTCTAATAATGTCTTTCTAAGTAACTAAGGTAGTGATAACTTAGGCAAACAGACCTAGTAGCACTTTAAAAATGGCCTCTCTTCACACATACAGTACTTTACTCGGTGGGAGTACCCAACCTTTAACCCTGCGTTGCAGGAGGATCTGTCCCTTTAGCCTCCCTCTGCAGAACTCCATGGGCGCTCCAGCCATAATGACATCAAGAGCACATTCACCTGAGTGCTTTGTGGGCTTATTCACTTCTGGTGGGCAGAGCTGTGTGAGTTGAACATGCAATTCATTCAAACATGAATCTGTCATGCCACCTCAGGATGTACGTTGAATTGCGCTACACATGCTGATTTAAATGCCTACAAGGAGTGGGTGCTGGTGTGTTCTCATAGCACTGATGTGAAACTAACCACAGGAGGCAGAGAGGGAGACAGAGAGAGAGAGAGAGGAAGTGAGATAGAAATACACAGGCAGAGTGCCAAAGAGGGGGAGATAAAAAAGAAAGAGCAAAAGAGAGAAATATGTATAGAGAAGGGGAAGAGACAGGCACGGAGAGGAAGAGAGAGAAAGAAGGAGAGAGAGAGAGAGGAAGAGAAAGAGGAGGGTAAAGAGAGAGCAAAGTGAGCAGAGTGGCAGGTTCTGAGCAGCGCTCCCATAATTCTCTTTGGACACATTAAACTTAATTAACTAAAACATCTTACACGCTCTGCTGAATGCCAAGGGCAGAACAATCAAAGACCAGTTGCCAAGCTACTGCTCCCAAACACACACATGTTCCCCTGCATCCAAGCCTTCTGCACAAAATTAAGCTGAGCGGCCTCATGAGAAAACCACTGAGCTGCTATATACTGAGGCCTGAGACTCAGTAAGAACCATCCATGGACATCCCGTTCCCTCTGCCTAGGTAGAGGCTTTCTCTGGAATGGAACTGGTCTTGATCCTGCTCTGATGTGAGTCAGAATGGGCTGCTGTCTCGACTATCTGAGAATTGACCGCTGTTTCTGCTATCTAGGTGTAGCCTGTGCACCAGGTTACGACTAGGTTCCCCTAGGTTCTCTCTCTGTCTCTCGCTCTCTCCCTTCTGTTCGCTCTCCCCAGTACAAGCACGTCATTAATTGGGGGGTGGAGTGGGCACCTAGTTGGCCACCTACCTGACGGGAGGTAGGCGTATATATTTAGGCACCTGGGGTCCTTACACAGGTCTGTTACTGTTGCTGGCACACGGGTGAGGAAGCTAGGCGTGGGCACGCTCTTGAAGTGCGGAGTGCGTGTGTGACTCGACGCAGAAGCTGACTGCACCAGGCTGTACCTGGGTTTGAGACCGTTTGCGGTTCAAAGCACCCACTGGGTATTGTGGCTTGTGTGGTGCGTGGTGTATCCGCTACCAGCGATTTGTATTTACAGCAGGAGCGGCAGACAGTGATCAACCAGCGTTGCTAGGGTTGCTGTTCTCTACATGTGTGTGATTGTTGTGTGGTTTATGTCCTTTGTTATAGTTTTCCTCTAGCCTGTTGATTGTAGTTTGTAGTGTAGTGAGAGTGCATCAATTGCACATCACAGGCTAGAGTGGTTTCTTTATTTTCTTTATTCTTTTGTTTTGTCCACCCCCCTCCCTCTCGGATAGCCAGCCTCAGTGGTGGTGGAGCCAGGGGAACTTATAGGGCCCTATTGAGTAGGCATCTCCCTAGTTCCCCTTTTGCACTCAAGGAGTAGAATAGTCATGTGAAGTTGCGGTGAAGTGAATTCTTTAATCCTCATATCAAGTTTATCAGTTTATCAGAGTGATATATATTTGCAGTGTGTCTTCTGACAGTGAACACGTGTTGTATTGGGACTCTTACCCGTCCATGAGTCTTTTGTTTGCTCCTCTGGCTCCATTGCTGCAGGCTTGGCGACTCCTTTCCCCTTTAATTTCTTTGTTTATGTATTTGATTCTGTTGACCAACCAACCCACTTTGTATTAATAAAAAACTGTATTTTTATACTTTGAAAGAACCTGTGTCTGTACAGCTTATTGATACTGAGTTCCCCTTGCTCAATAACTCAAGGGGTGGCGTAGTCACTGTACCCTAGGGGGCGCTACATTTTGGCGTAGTCGGCAGGATATCTGTTAATCTTTAAAGTGTTGTTGGTTGGTCACAGTGAGCAGCACCGTGTGAGTGTGTGTGTGTGTGTGTGTGTGTGTTTGTGTGTAGAGATCAGCAACTGGCAACATGAGCGGCGAAGAGGACAACGATGGAGGCTCTGGGGCACAGCAGCTGCAGCAGCTACGGCAACGTGTGGCCCAGCTACAAGCTGAAAACCAGAGACTATCCGGTGCACAAGGTGACGATGCTGGGGGGGGGGATCCCCTTCCAGTGCGAAGAGAACAGACACTCTATCTGCCCAGAGAGAGACGGTGCCCTAAGTTCTCTGGCTCCCGAACAACTGGGACCCTTTCCATTGAGGAGTGGACTGAAGAAACGCAAGGCTGTATTAGGTCAAGGTACATGTCCGATCTAGAAAAGGCAATGTTTTTATATGATCACTTAGAGGGCGAAGCCCGAAACGAGATCAAATATAGACCTGCTACTGTTAGAGAAAACCCAACAGAAATGATTTCCGTCTTAAAAGAAGTATATGGATGTTCTAAATCATATGTTTATTGGCAGCAGCGCTTCTTTGACCGAAAGCAGAAAGAACATGAGTCATTGTTTGAGTTTTCACATGCATTGATGAACCTTATGGCACAGGTGAAACAATCCAAACAAGATTCTATTGCTAATGCAGACATGTTGCTTAGAGACCAATTCTGTGAAAATGTTCGGGACCCAATGTTAAAACGGGAACTTAAAAGAATGGTACGGGCTAATGAGGCCTCTTCCCTGCTAGATGTAAGACGGGAAGCCACTAGGTGGGTGGAGGAGGGACAGACAAGTCGCGAACGGAGTCAAAGTGCTCCAGGGCGTAGAAGTGAAGCGCTTTATATGTCTCAGTGTGAAGCCACCGCTGCGCAACCCTCTGAGATGGCAGAGTTAAAAGAACTGGTGTTGAAACAACAAGCCCAACTTGATATGCTGGTCCAACATCTAGGGCAGCCCACCAGTCGATCTCGCGCCCCGCAGCCATATCGGGAGGGACGCTTTAAGCGTACCCCTGACGGTCAGCCCATCTGCATTCAATGCGAGCAACCTGGACATATAGCCCGGTACTGTCAATCCGCTCCCCCTTCGAGCAACCGTAGACCAGCCCCTCACACATTTTTAGATCCCACCGAGCGGTCAGTGCCTTTTGCCCGTAGTTCAAGTAGCCAGCCGGGAAACTAGAAATTCCCAGTGTGCAGAGCCACACACTGGGAGGGGAGGGTTTTGGCTCTGCATGTTCTCCGTCTTTCAGACAATTAGTTGGAAAATGCCCTGTTTTACATGTGGACATTGGAGGGTTGATGGTCCCCTGTCTAATTGACACTGGGTCAATGGTTACTACTGTAACTGAGAGTTTTTTTAATAAATATTTCAGTCATCTGCAGAAGAAAGACTGCAAGTGGTTAGGCCTCAAGGCAGCTAATGGGCTAGACATACCTTACACTGGTTATATCGAGCTGGATATTTTTGTTTTGGGACAGCGTATTCCGGAGAGGGGAATATTGATTGTCAGAGACCCACCCAATGTGACCCTTCATGACCGCAAGGTAGCTACCCCTGGTATACTAGGTATGAACGTACTGTCAGAGTGCTATAGAGTTCTCTTTGAGCAACATGGTGCACAGCTCTTCCACTCCCCTCCGGTTAAGTCGGCGGCCCCAGCAGCCCTACGGGCTTTGCGACATTGTGAGAAGATCCAAGCCGTCTTCAATGCCCCCAAGCCATTCAAGGTCAAAGTCCAGGGGAAGTCTCCGGTCTGCCTTGGGGCTGGTGCCCTGACTATGGTCGCGGTTACATGCCCCCAGTTAGATACTGCGGAGTTCTTGTTTGAGCCATTAGGTAATGAAGATGGGCAACTGCCTGAAGGTCTCTTGGTGTCCCCCACCCTTGTCACTGCCAAAAGGGGCATGTTGTGTGCTCCTGTAGTTAATGTCGGGTCTACTGACGTGTGGCTTTCCCCCCGACGCACCATTGGAACTGTGCAGGCAGTGATGGCGACCTCTGCTGGAACCAACCTTGTTGACGGTAAGCCTTCATGGGAAGAGTGTTCCGCCTACGTCTCCACTCAGGAGGCAACCACATGCTCCAGCGTCCATGAATCTCCCTTCCCTGACTTTGAGGGCCTGACTCCTGAGCAAGCTTCCAAAGCCAAAGCCCTCTTTGCTCAGTACGACGATATCTTTTCCAAGGGTGATGGAGATCTGGGATGTACGTCTCTGATTACTCATGAGATTCCATTAGTTGATGATGCCCCTGTCCGTCAACCTTACCGTCGAATCCCGCCCACCCAGTATGACATGGTGAAGGCCCATATCAAACAGCTCTTAGATAGTCAGGTCATAAGAGAGAGCAGCAGCCCGTACTCTTCTCCAATCGTTCTTGTCACCAAGAAAGATGGGAGCCTTCGTCTCTGCGTAGACTATCGGCAGCTGAACTCAAAGACCCGGCGTGATGCCTATCCCCTCCCCAGGATAGAAGAGTCCTTAGATGCCCTGTCCGGGGCAAGATGGTTTTCCACCCTCGATCTTGCGAGTGGGTATCACCAAGTCCCGATGGCCGAGAAAGACAAGTCGAAGACTGCCTTTTGCACACCGTTTGGCCTCTTTGAGTTCAACCGGATGCCATTCGGACTGTGCAATGCTCCCGGCACGTTTCAGCGCCTCATGGAGCGCATGTTTGGAGATTGCCGTAACCAATCGGTCCTTTTGTACCTAGATGATGTGATTGTATATTCGTCGACAGTGGAACAACACCTTGAGCGGCTGGGGGAAGTGTTCACACGACTGAAGAAACAGAACCTCAAGGTGAAGTTGGCTAAGTGTGAGTTCTTCAAACACCAGGTGAGCTACTTAGGTCACGTGGTCTCGTCAGAGGGGGTAGCTACCGACCCTGCGAAGATTGAGGCAGTTAAGGAGTGGCAGCGCCCAGGTCACCTGGCTGAATTGAGGTCCTTTCTTGGCTTTGCAAGTTATTATCGGCGGTTCGTCGAAGGCTTCTCCAAGATCTCAGCCCCGCTACATCATCTTGTGGGGAAGCTCATTGGACCACGGAGAAAGGGGAAGACCCCTCCAGTTCCCCTAACAACAGCATGGGATGAGGCCTGTGAAAAGGCATTTGAGTCGTTGAAGGAGAGACTTACCTCTGCCCCAGTTTTGGCCTATGCCGACTTCAAGAAACCCTTCATTCTGGAAACCGACGCTAGCCATGGAGGCCTGGGGGCTATTCTCTCACAAGAGCATGACGGGAAAGTTCGCCCTATCGCCTTTGCCAGCCGAGGACTGAAACCTACCGAGAGGAATATGGAGAATTATAGCTCCATGAAGCTCGAACTTCTCGCCTTAAAATGGGCAGTGACTGAGAAGTACAGGGAATACCTGTTAGGGAATCATTTCACCATCTTGACCGATAACAATCCTCTCAGCCATCTGCAGACTGCCAAGCTGGGGGCAATTGAGCAGCGGTGGGCCGCTCAACTAGCATCCTTCAATTTCACCATCAAGTACCGCCCGGGAAAGAGCAACCAGAATGCGGATGCATTGTCCCGTCAGTACCTGGACCGGTTTGCGTTTGGGACAGAAGTCCCCTTGCTGGGAGCTCTAGCCGATATGGGCCAGCCGCCCGTAGCCGAGGGTTATTGTGGAGAAGTGGTGGCGCTGCCTGGCCGTAGGCCTCAAGACCTGCGCCTATTGCAAGAGGCTGACCCAGTCATCGGGCCTGTGCGCAAATATCATCAAGCCGGCATACTGCCAGGAACTGAAGAGCGGACGTCATTGTCCAGCCCTTGCAGGGCACTGCTGCGGCAATGGAGCCGTCTGGTTACTCAGGAGGGGGTATTGTACCGCCTTGTCCATGCCCCAGGTGGAGGCCCAGACACTTTCCAGCTGCTCCTTCCCCAGTGCTTGCAGGAAGAAGTCCTCCGTAGTGTCCATGACCACCAGGGGCACCAGGGCACTGAGAGGACCCTCCAGCTGTTACGGGATCGATGTTTCTGGCCACGCATGACCAAAGATGCTGAGCAGTGGTGCCAACAGTGTCAAAGGTGTGTACTGGGGAAGGCTGTCCAGCCAAAGGTGCGTGCATATTGGGGAACGTTGCAGGCGACCCAGCCAAATGAGATTCTAGCGATTGACTTCACCTTGTTGGAAACTGCAAGTGATGGTCGGGAGAATGTTTTGGTCTTGACTGACATCTTTACAAAATACTCTCAAGCATTCCCCACCAAAGACCAAAGAGCCCCCACAGTGGCCAAAGTCTTGGTCCAGCAGTGGTTCCATCGGTTTGGGCCCCCAGGCCGTATCCATTCAGATCAGGGGCGGAACTTTGAAAGCATGCTGATTCAACAACTCTGCCAGATGTATGGTGTACAGAAGAGTAGAACCACACCTTACCACCCACAAGGTAATGGACAGTGTGAACGATTTAACCGTACCTTACATGACCTGTTGCGCACCCTACCGCCAGCTGAGAAACGGCACTGGCCCCGACACTTGCCACAGCTGACCTTTGCCTACAACACCACACCTCACCAGACTACTGGCCACACCCCATACTATCTCATGTTTGGGCACCATCCGAGATTACCAGTGGACTTCCTCCTTGGTGCTGGGGTGGCAGGACAGGACGCGGGCACCATAGAGGACTGGATTCATGAACATCAACAGAGTGTGCGGATCACCCGAGAGCACGTCCGGCAGAGATCAGAGGAGCTGGCACACCGGCGTAACCGAAACCACAATGCCCAGGTGAACGATTCCGGTCTTGAAGAGGGGGGGTTAGTGTACCTACGTAACCATGTGCCTGGTCGGAATAAAATCCAGGATCACTGGAACCCTGCTGTGTTTCAGGTGTGTCGGCGGCCCTCTGGGACTGGAACAGTGTACACTGTGGCCCCTAGAGATGGGGAAGGGCCAACCCGGCAGGTCCACCGGTCCGAGCTGAGGGCTATTCCAGAAGGGTTGCGGTCAGAGGCAGAGGCGGCTGCCCCTTCTACAAACCACACTGGCCGACCTGTTGACTCCCAATTCTGCGATGATGGAAGGCAAGAAGATGTGGTCATTATACAACCAGGCGGGACTCAGGAGGTCCTGGATTTCCCCCAACCCCATGCTTCCGTTGAGGTGGAAACCATGCCTGGAGAAGAGGCTGAAACCCTGCGGCGCTCAGCCAGGTCGACAGCAGGTCAGCACTCCAACCCCTACCGGCTCCCTCAATCCGCTGCCACCAGGAATGAAGAGGGGTCACTTGCAGAGGGCGGAGCCCCGGACCGGGGGGTGTGAATTGCCATCGTCGGGTCGCCGATTCATTTGGAGGGGGTGGATTGTAGCCTGTGCACCAGGTTACGACTAGGTTCCCCTAGGTTCTCTCTCTGTCTCTCGCTCTCTCCCTTCTGTTCGCTCTCCCCAGTACAAGCACGTCATTAATTGGGGGGTGGAGTGGGCACCTAGTTGGCCACCTACCTGACGGGAGGTAGGCGTATATATTTAGGCACCTGGGGTCCTTACACAGGTCTGTTACTGTTGCTGGCACACGGGTGAGGAAGCTAGGCGTGGGCACGCTCTTGAAGTGCGGAGTGCGTGTGTGACTCGACGCAGAAGCTGACTGCACCAGGCTGTACCTGGGTTTGAGACCGTTTGCGGTTCAAAGCACCCACTGGGTATTGTGGCTTGTGTGGTGCGTGGTGTATCCGCTACCAGCGATTTGTATTTACAGCAGGAGCGGCAGACAGTGATCAACCAGCGTTGCTAGGGTTGCTGTTCTCTACATGTGTGTGATTGTTGTGTGGTTTATGTCCTTTGTTATAGTTTTCCTCTAGCCTGTTGATTGTAGTTTGTAGTGTAGTGAGAGTGCATCAATTGCACATCACAGGCTAGAGTGGTTTCTTTATTTTCTTTATTCTTTTGTTTTGTCCACCCCCCTCCCTCTCGGATAGCCAGCCTCAGTGGTGGTGGAGCCAGGGGAACTTATAGGGCCCTATTGAGTAGGCATCTCCCTAGTTCCCCTTTTGCACTCAAGGAGTAGAATAGTCATGTGAAGTTGCGGTGAAGTGAATTCTTTAATCCTCATATCAAGTTTATCAGTTTATCAGAGTGATATATATTTGCAGTGTGTCTTCTGACAGTGAACACGTGTTGTATTGGGACTCTTACCCGTCCATGAGTCTTTTGTTTGCTCCTCTGGCTCCATTGCTGCAGGCTTGGCGACTCCTTTCCCCTTTAATTTCTTTGTTTATGTATTTGATTCTGTTGACCAACCAACCCACTTTGTATTAATAAAAAACTGTATTTTTATACTTTGAAAGAACCTGTGTCTGTACAGCTTATTGATACTGAGTTCCCCTTGCTCAATAACTCAAGGGGTGGCGTAGTCACTGTACCCTAGGGGGCGCTACATAGGATTGGGCTATATTTGGGCTATCTGGAAATGGGCCACTGTCTCGACTATCTGGGAATCTCTGCTATCTGGGAATGGGCCATTGTTTTGGCTATCTAGGAATCGGCCGCTGTCTTGGAAATCTGGAAATGGGCTGCCGTCTCGGCAACCTGAATGGGCAGCTGTTTCCGCTATCTGAGAATGACCCGCTGTCTAGGCCGTTTGGGAATCTCAACTATCTGGGAATGAACCACTGTTTTGACTGTCTGAAAATTGACCGCTTTTTTGGCTATCTGGGTAACCACAAAGCTGCTACTGATTCTTGAACGGCTCCATCTCTGGGCCAGATGTGGCTCTGATCCCAGCCAGATCCATTCCTGAAGGAGCTACAATTGTGGCATTTAGATAGCAGTTTACATGGCACATAAGACATGCAAAAACATGCAAAATGCACAAATAAAAAGTATAGCAAGAAAATTAAATTGTGAAAATAGAATAGATATACCATCACTGCTGACTGTAGCAAAATGATTTGTGCTGCAGGGGAGAGGAGCGGGATGATGGTGGTGGTGGGGGGGTCGTCGGGGGGGGGGGGGGGGGGATGGGTCGTCGGGGGCTTTCACATAAACCAACATTCTACATCTGTCGCCTACTTTCCCAAAAAGACATTCTCCTTTACTGTCTTTGTGCCTCCTTGGCAAAAGCGTAATTTCGTGTTTTTGCCAGGAGCCAAGCAGCTGTTGTTTTCTGCTCGACTGCTCCTCATCAGACTTCCTTGACCACTCTTCTCTCTTCACACTTCTCTCTCTCTCTCTCTCTCTCTCTCTCTCTCTCTCTCTTTCTTCCAGGCTAAGCACTTCGTTGCAACCACATACTGTTGATGTCATCTCATTTCCCCTTGAACATCATTTTGACCAGTCTCCTCCAGTAGATGTCATGATAAAACATGTGTGATATAACATGATATAACTTCAGATTTCCTTTTTTTCTCACCTGAATTTGAATGTTTCATGAAATTTCATTTTGACAGAAAGAATTCCTCCCCTGAGGTTGGCATGAATGAGTCATGTTGAGACTGCCTTGCCAAATATATCCACCAGGGGGCAAGCACAGTCTGGACATTTCGGGGGGTGGGGGGGGTGGGGGAGGGTGATCTCTGAGTTAACCAGATGACTGCGAACTCCAGTGTTAAACTGAACTGAAGAAGATCAAAACGTGTTGTGTGTTGTAGTTATCTGGATAACTTTCCACATCTTACATACCGGTTAGTAGACCACTCATGTTAATTCACACGATAATTCCAAGCGCTTGAGGAAATTGTTGATTTTGCACCCTCCACTACTCAAACCCACGCACACACACAAACACACACACAACCACACACACACACACACACACACACACACACACACACACAACCACATACACATACACATACACACACACACACACACACACACACACACACACACACACTCATACAAGCAAGACTTTTGATCATCTAAGAATCATATAGTCTGGCTTTTTACACATACTGCATTGCAATTGCAAAAAAGATAAAGGTCATTAAATACATTTCCTTCTCACCAGTACTAGTGATGTGCAGTGAGAGTGAGAGAGAGAGAAAAAGAGTTTGAATTTTTTTTTTTGTATTAAAAAGATCACGACAGGACCATTCTTTATTCCTCTTTCATCTGAGTTTAAGTAGGTGCAGAGAAGCAAGAAGCTGAGGTATACAGCATAATTAATGAGCCAGATGTAGATTTAATTGCAGCAGATCTGCATCTGTTCATCTCAGAGTTTTCAGATAAGTCTTACAGCTACCCGCCAGACCTGTCTTCCTGGAGTTTTGTGAATCGACGCATGTGTGTTTACTGTTTCTAATCAGTACCATCAGCCTCTGTCTAACCTTAGGAACTGAGCTTACCTATCAGTTTTCTTTTGGTTCTCAAAAAATCATATTCATGTGATTTGATGTTCATACTGAAAGACAGCTTGTGGTCTGTTATGTTTCACTTAAGATTATGGGGCTGTTGCATAGTTATATTGCAGTGTGGCGCTGTGACAATACATAACTTTTCACATCCCCTATATCCACACACAAACAAGCATACCTAGAGAACACACACACACACACACACATCCACACACAGACACATGTGTGCACACACACACAGACACACACACACACTCACACACACACACACACACAAACACATATGTGCACAAACAGAGACACACACACACAAACGCATCCTGATGGGTGAAACTTTTTGTAAAGGTGGACCTGGGAGATTTTGAACTGCACAGTGCATGACTAATGGCAGAAACATGTTAAAATCATTGCTGAAATGTCCTTGGAAAGACAAATGAATTTTCACCAGAATAATTAACTTAATTAACAAATTTCCATGCATATTCATCAGGGCCGTTGAAGTCTCTCCAGCGCGGCTTGATGAGCGCTTCGGAGTAATAACCTTCTGATTTACATCCCAGCATCCACTGCCATTTGTGAGGATTAGTAGCGAAAAAGGAAAAGATGGACGCGAAGAAAAGACACATGTGTGTCTGCATACATCACACGTAAGCCTGATTAATTGATTACCTGTCCAGGTACGGTGAATGTATATGTTAGTTAATATTAAGTGCCAAAGATTTTTTTTTTTTTAGACATTTCATTATTATAGTTCTGAAGTGACAGAACAACAGGGGTCAAAAAGCGTTTCCCAATTTTCTGCTGCATTTTGATTCCATCCTTTTTTGTATGCCTTTTCTGGCCAGAAACACGTTACCTAAGAAAAACGCTAAAACAGCCAGAGATGAGAAAGAGGATGCTCAGCAAGTTTGGGAAAACCTGGAAAGAAATCTTAAAGTGTAAGTGCACCCTAAAATGTGTTTTCTGAGCTGGAAACTAAATATTACTGAACTGTGATGAAACACATCAATGCTGGTGTTAATATTGACAAAATGACCAGTCAAAAGAAACTATTTCATTTGCTGATAGAGTCTCATTATTCACCGGAGTTCACGTCCTTCCAATCTCCTGCCTTGTCTCGGCCTTCTCCTTAAAATGACTGCATTCATCCTGTATCCCCTACCAATCTCTCTCTCTCACACACACACACACACACGCAAACACACACACACACACACACTTTCTCCTCCTCCCCCTCCTCCTCTGGTGGGCATGTGTTGGCACCGTGCCTGGCTTGTAAAACTCTCCCGGGCTGGCATGGAGCGGCGCGGTGCGGGGAGAGAAAAGAAGAGGAGAGAGGGGGTAAAAAAGCGCCCCTCTCCTCTGTCATCTCTGCAGGGTAATCTTTAAAGGCAGTAAGGTGTGACGGCACAGACTGGCAGCTTGGCAGCCATGCCCGGGGATAGCAACACTCCATCAGCTGTGAATGGACACCATTACACCCTTACTTCCCTATGCACACAGCATAGTAGTAAGGGTATGTGTGTGTGTGTGTGTGTGTGTGTGTGTGTGTGTGTGTGTGTGTGTGTGTGTGTGTGTGTGTGTGTGTGTGTGTGTGTGTGTGTGTGTGTGTGTGTGTGTTTGTATGCCTGTATAAGAAAGAGAGAGACAGGGATAAGTGCACAAAAGTAATTCTTTATTTTACCATCTGAACACTTTGGTTTAAAGGTGTATTGAGCTTACAGGGAACTGGCTGATCGAGAACAGAACATGAACACCTCCACATACCTTTCTGGTAGAATATCATCACTTCCCCCTCCTCTGACTGCCTTGCTTACTTTGACCTTCACCCCAACATGGTAGCTACAAGCAGAATCACAGAGATTTGTCTTTAGATATAGGAGAGAGTGCCCCCCACCCCCCGAATGTTACAGTATTTGAAAAAAGAAAGATATGATCAGCAACATTACAAACACAAAACAAAAACGTGAATGAGGTTCACACCTTCTGCATCCAATATGTCATCAGGCCCTAAGATGGTGTGAGGCACAATTAACACATTCATTTGGAAAATGGAAAATCTGCTCAAAGGAGAAAACCTGTGAAATGGCTTCTTTTCTTAATACTGAGTATGCCGCCGCCAAATCCTATCCTTCCCTCTACTGCTGGAAAGAGAATACATAACCACCATACAGCTCTGGAAAAAATGAAGAGGCCACGACGAAATGATCAGTTCCCCTATTCCTACTTATTGTAGATGTGTGTTTAAGTAAAAGCATCATTTGTGTTTTGTAATAAACTACTGACAACATTTCTTCCAAATTCCAAATAAAAATATTTAGAGAATGTATTTACTGAAAATGGCAATAACAAAAAATATGTGTTTTCAGACCTCTATTACGTAATGCAAAGAAAACAAGTTCATATTCAGTTTTAAACAACACAATACTAATGTTGAACTTAGGAAGAGTTCAGAAATTGTGAGCATTGTGAGCTTGTTTTCTTTGGTTCAGGTCTGAAAACCTTATTCATACTATACATACATTGTATATACATTGTATATACATTCATATACAAATACATTTTTCTAAATTATTTGTATTTGGAATTTGGGAGAAATGGTTATAGAATACAACAAAAATGTGTACCTATAAATAGTAAAACCAGAGAAACAGATGATCTTAATTCAGATCAGATCAGTCTCTTAATTTATTGTCCACTGACAGGCCTCTTGAAAGTATTGAAGGAAAGACAGGTTTTGGTAAAACTTCATTGGAAGGCAGGGATGTATCCAACTGACTTGAGGTGGGCTGGTTTTCCTCTCAAGTGGCCTATTGTGAGTTATAGGCACAGAGAGCTGAGCAGCTCATGTTTGAGGGGAGGAGGAGGAGAGGCACACGTTGTCTGGCCATTTTGGGGGTGCAAACTTTTTAAGATCTGACATTTTATTTTCTCTGTGTGTGTACGTGTGAACGTGCCTGCCTGCAAGAGTGAGAGCGTGTGTGCTTTGGGGCGTCTGTCTACGTGGCCCTAACGTTTGATCAAACGTCTTTCTGGAATCCACCAGATAAAAACAGAAAAAGAGCAACAGCTATAAATGTTTAACGCCACAGCAACAAACTTCTGATCGCTTACTTAGTTTTTCAGCAAAGCCATTACATGAAATGTGCTGCATTTTGATGTTCGCTTTCATATAACAGCTAGAACTACAAAACCCGCTAAAGCAGGTGTATATTTTATTCATTTTTTTTTAGTGGAACGGGAGGATAGTGCCGCAGTGTTTGATCGCGCCATTGATGAGAAAGTTCTAAGGAAAGTCACAAACCCGCAGAGGAATTTGATTACCTTCATCCATTATCTGCGCAGTGAGCGATCACGAAGCTCACCATCTGTCGTCCGTTTCATTTGCATCGTCAACACCTGCCCTGCATGTTTACGGCTTTTCTCTCTCCATCCCCCCCCCCCCCAACACACACACACGCAGATTTTTTTTTTAACAAGACATTAAAATGTTTTCCTATCTCACATAAATTAATTAATAGGATATTTCAAACATTATTTGTCATTTCTAGTGATATCGGTACTCTGGGACTCTCAACTGTCTTTGCCGGTGGTCTCAGTAATGGGAAAAGGGATGCAGGACTCATTTCAGCGCATTTCACAGGAGAACCGTAAACTGGCTATTTCGAGTGATTTATTGTGTGCTGTTTATATTGATTTCACTTCACTGCAGTGCCTCACAAAGTGAGTTTATACATAAACAGACATTGGTAGACAGATAACTTTATATGGCGATAGACAGATAGGTATATAGATAGATAGATAGCTAGATAGATAGATAGATATGTAGATTGATAGATAGATAGCAAAAAAAGACAGATGAAAAAAGTATTTACAAAAATCAATCAAATAAATAAATAACTACAGAGCACTGAAGTTTTGTAATGTAGACACGAGGATAGGTATAAGATCCTGGAGATCGACAGCAGTGGACAGAACAGAAGGGACCCAGAGAACATTCCTCTTCCCAGGCTGGAGCTCGGCTCGGCACCTCCCCCTCTGCCCGTATCCCCAGGTGGCGCTGACGGCTGCCGAGCCCATTAGCGGCGCCATCCCAGCCTCCAGCAGCAGCCCATGCATGTCCCGCCTGACACATTTTTGGATCAGAACCAAGAGCACCCCTCCACCCGTACCACCAACACCACCACCACTATCACACGCCCATCTAACACGGCCAGACAACACACTTCTCACCAATCGGAGGGCCCAAGACAGAGGAGGAGGCCTGAGGCACATGGACCCAGACCCAGGGGAAACCAGCACCAGAGGGAGAGGGAGAGGAAGGGACAGGGAGGCCGTGTGAGAAGGATAGAAGAGGTGCGGCATAGGACAGAGAAATGAAGGGGGAGGAAATAGAACTGACAGATGCAGCACTCCAACAGTATTTTTTTTGTCTGAAAAAGATATATCTTTCTGTACAATTACAAATGTTTTACACAAACATTATTTATTTATTGGGTTATTTATTTATATGCAATCATTAACAATAAATACTGGGAGTAAGTCCTGAGCAGAACCCAACTCAGAAGGGTGCCCATCTCATTACTTCCACTCTCCTCCACTCTAAATGTTACATCTGTTAGTGTATC